>NW_028239230.1:0-137014 GCF_036417535.1 Chlamydotis macqueenii
TGTCCCGGATGGGGGGTGGGGGGGGATTTGGGCGGATGGAGCGCGGTCCCGGGGGGGGTCCCTCAGGGGGCGGGGGGCGCCCCGCCCCCCCCAGGCTGCCGCGGGACAGGCTGCGGCCCCGCCCCCCGTCCCCCGAGGCCGCGCTGGAGAGCGAGGCGGTGCGGGAGCGCGACAGCCGCGTCATGGCCGCCGCCGCCACTGCGGGGAGGGGGGGGGGGCCAGGGCCGCGCCCCGCCCCTCCCCTCCCCGGCCACGCCCACCCCCCTCCCTCCCACCCCGGGCCACGCCTCCCCCGGGCGCCAGGTGGTGCCCCGGGCCACGCCCCCTCCTCCCCCGGGCCACGCCCCCTCCCCCCGGGCCACGCCCCCTCCTCCCCCCGGGCCACGCCCCCTCCTCCCCCCCCGGGCCACGCCCCCTCCTCCCCCCGGGCCACGCCCCCTCCTCCCCCCGGGCCACGCCCCCTCCTCCCCCCGGGCCACGCCCCCTCCTCCCCCCGGGCCACGCCCCCTCCTCCCCCCCGGGCCACGCCCCCTCTCCCCCCCGGGCCACGCCCCCTCCTCCCCCCCCGGGCCACGCCCCCTCCTCCCCCCGGGCCACGCCCCCTCCTCCCCCCGGGCCACGCCCCCTCCTCCCCCCGGGCCACGCCCCCTCCTCCACCCCCGGGCCACGCCCCCTCCTCCACCCCCGGGCCACGCCCCCTCCTCCACCCCCGGGCCACGCCCCCTCCTCCCCCCCGGGCCACGCCCCCTCCTCCCCCGGGCCACGCCCCCTCCTCCCCCGGGCCACGCCCCCTCCTCCCCCGGGCCACGCCCCCCCCTCCTGGAACTGCATTTAATTGCCCTGGGTGGAGGGGGGAGGTGATGTTAATTAGAACTGAGGAGCGTTAATTAAGCCTCAGGTCAATTAATTCCTGCCTCACAGCAGCTAATTACTCCCCCCAGGTCCAGGTTAATTAATTGCACCGCTAATTACCCCCCCCGGTGTAATTAACTCCCCCGCCTCAGCTGAGTTTTCCCCTTCCAGCACGCAAACGAGCCCCCCACCCCGGCGGTAATTAATTATGCAGAGCGGCTTAATTACCTGCCCCGAGCGCTAATTACCCCCCCAGGAGTGTTAATTAGCGGTGGCTCGTTAGGCGGTACTCACGGTAGCCCATGCCCTGCAGGAAGTACTTGAAGGCCTCGGTGAGCTTGGCCGGCTGCGCGGGTGGGGCCGTGACCTCCGACCCCTCCCCGGTGACCTCTGACCCCTGGCTGACCTCTGACCTCGCGACCCCAGTAAGGCCCGGTCCCCCCCCCCCAGCAGTCCTCTGACCCCCCGTGACCTCTGACCCTCTGTGACCCCATGACCTCTGACCCCATGACCTCTGACCCTGTGTGACCCCATGGGGGGGTGTCATGTGACCTCAGAGGAGGCCCGGTGACATCACAGGAGGCCCGGTGACATCACCAGTGACGTCACTCACCATGGCGTCCTTGTGGGGGGAGTTGTCGCCCACCACCAGCAGCACCGGGCAGCTGGGGGGTCACGTGGGGTCACGTGGGGTCACGTGGGGTCACGTGGGGTCACGGGGGTCACGTGGGGTCAGGGGTCACTCACCGCAGGCTCTTGGCCCCGCTGCGCTGCAGGCCCAGGTCCCCGTGGCTGCAAGGGGGGTGTCCCAGTTCATCCTAGTGCCTCCCAGTTTGATCCCAGTTCCCCCTATTTTCTCCCCAGTTCCCTCCCAGTTCTCTCCCAGTCCCTCCCAGTTCCCTTCCAGTTCCCCTCAGCTCAATCCCAGTTGCTCCCAGTCCCTCCCAGCCCCCCGGTACCCCCCCAGCTCCATCCCAGTTCAATCCCAATTCCTCCCAGTTTGATCCCAGTTTCCCCAGTACCCTCCCACTCCATCCCAGTCTGATCCCAGTGCCCCCAAATCCCATCCCAGACCCCCCCCAGTCCCCTCCCAGTCCCTCCAGCCCCCCCAGTTCCATCCCAGTCCCCCCCGGTTCAATCCCAGTTCAATCCCAGTGCTCCTAGCCCAATCGCAGTCCCTCCCAGCCCCCCCAAGTTCCATCCCAGTCCCCCCCGGTTCAATCCCAGTTCAGTCCCAGTCCTCCTAGCCCAGTCCCAGTCCCTCCCAGTTCCCTCCCAATCCCCCCCGGTTCAATCCCAGTTCAATCCCAGTCCCCCCCAGTCCCCTGCCAGTCCCCCCCCAGTCCCCCCCCAGTCCCCTGCCAGTCCCCCCCCCAGTCCCCCCCAGTCCCCCCCCAGTCCCCACCAGTCCCCCCAGTTCCATCCCAGTCCCCCCCCAGTTCAATCCCAGTGCTCCTAGCCCAGTCCCAGTCCCCCCCCAGTTCCCTCCCAGTCCCCCCCGGTTCAATCCCAGTTCAATCCCAGTTCGATGCCAGTCCTCCTAGCCCAATCCCAGTCCCTCCCAGCCCCTCCCAGCCCCCCCAGTTCCCTCCCAGTCCGCCCCGGTTCAATCCCAGTTCAGTCCCAGTCCTCCTAGCCCAGTCCCAGTCCCCCCCCAGTCCCTCCCAGTCCCTCCCAGTCCCTCCCAGTCCCTCCAAGTCCCTCCCAGTCCCTCCCAGTCCCCCGCAGTCCCCTCCCAATCCCCACCAGTCCCCCCAGTTCCATTCCAGCCCCTCCCAGTTCAATCCCAGCTCGATCCCAGTGCTCCGAGGGCAGTCCCAGTGCCCTGCAGCCCCGCCGCAGCGCCCCCAGTTTGCCCAGTACCTGTTGTACATGGCCCAGAGCAGGGGGGCGTTGGGCGCCGCCCCCAGCCGCCGCCGGGCCTGCTGCACCGGGGGAGGGGCGGCCGCCAGCTCCTCCTGCGGCCCGCGCGTCACAGCCCCGCCCCCGCCCCGCCCCTGCCCCGCCCCTGTGTCTCAGCCCCGCCCCCACCCCGCCCCCATGTCACAGCCCCGCCCCCACCCCGCCCCCACCCTGTGACCCACAAGTGACCCTCCCCCAACCCTTAACTGAGCTCCCTGACCCACAAGTGCCCCCCCCGACCCACAAGTGGCCCTTGGGGCCTCCAGGTGGACTCTGGGCCCCCCAAGTGCCCCCCACAGGCCCCCCAAGTGCCCCTTGAGGGCCCCCAAAACTGACCCCCAAGACCCACAAGTGGCCCTCCCCAGACCCCCAAGCGCCCCCCGGACCCACAAGTGGCCCCCCACGGGACCCCCAAGTGCCCCCCCACCCGACCTGCGTGAAGAGGTGCGCCAGGATGAGCTCGCTGCTGGAGGACGTCAGGCCCGACAGCTGGGGGGCACCCGTGGGACCCACGGCGACCCACGGCGACCCACCGCGATCCACCGGCACCCACAGACACCGTAGGGACCCACCGCGACCCACAGCGACCCACAGACACCGTAGGGACCCACAGCGACCCACGGCGACCCACGGCGACCCACAGACACCCACAGACACGGTAGGGACCCACAGCGACCCACAGACACCGTAGGGACCCACAGCGACCCACAGCGACCCACAGCGACCCACAGACACCGTAGGGACCCACAGCGACCCACAGCGACCCACAGACACGACAGTGACCCACAGTGACCCACAGCGACCCACAGCGACCCACAGACACCACAGCGACCCACAGCGACCCACAGACACCGTAGGGACCCACCGTGACCCACAGCGACCCACAGTGACCCACAGACACCGTAGGGACCCACAGCGGCCCACAGCGACCCACGGCGACCCACAGACACCGTAGGGACCCACAGCGACCCACAGCGACCCACAGACACCGTAGGGACCCACAGCGACCCACAGCGACCCACGGCGACCCACAGACACCGTAGGGACCCACCACGACCCACAGCGACCCACAGACACCGTAGGGACCCACAGCGACCCACAGCGACCCACAGACACCGTAGGGACCCACAGCGACCCACAGCGACCGTAGGGACCCACCACGACCCACAGCGACCCACAGACACCGTAGGGACCCGCAGCGACCCACGGCGACCCACAGACACCGTAGGGACCCACAGCGACCCACAGCTACCGTAGGGACCCACAGCGACCCACAGCCGCCCACCAACACCGTAGGGACCCACAGCGACCCACAGCCACCCACAGACACCGTAGGGACCCACAGTGACCCACGGCCGCCCACCGCCACCCACAGCGACCCACGGCGACCCATAGGGACCCACAGTGAGCCACACGCGACCCCAAGCGACCCACAGCGCCGCGGGGCCAGCAGCAGGGAACCCCCCCCAAACCCCGCCCCCTTCTGCCCCACCCCTCTCCCCATTGGCCCTCCCCACCCGCCGGCCCCGCCCACCTTGTGCGCCACCCAATCCACCCAGCCCTTGGCGCGGGGGTTGATGTTGATCAGCACCAGCCCCCTCCACCGCCTCGGGTGCAGCAGCTGTGGGGCAGGGCCAGACCCATAGCGCCCCACGGCCACGCCCTCCCACCCCATAGCGACCCCCCAGCCCCATAGCGACCCCCCAGCCCCACAGCCACGCCCCCCGAGAGCCCCCAGCGACCCACAAGTGCCAAACCAAGAGACCCCACTAACCTCCTCCAGCCCCATAGCGCCCCACGGCCACGCCCCCCCAGCCCCATAGCGACCCCCCAGCCCCATAGCGACTCCCCAGCCCCATAGCGACGCCCCCCTGCCCCATAGTGACCCCCCAGCCCCACAGCCGAGCCCCCAACCCCCCAGCGACCCACAAGTGCCCAGAGACCCCACTAACCTTCTCCAGCCCCATAGCGCCCCACGGCCACGCCCCCCCGCCCCATAGCGACCCCCCAGCCCCATAGCGAACCCCCTGCCCCATAGCGATGCCCCCCGACAGCCCACAACCCCCTAGCGACCCACAAGTGCCCAACCAAGAGACCCCACTAACTTCCTCCAGCCCCATAGCGCCCCATGGCCATGCCCCCCTGCCCCATAGCGATCCCCCCTGCCCCATAGCGACCCCCCAGCCCCACAGCCACGCCCCCCGAGAGCCCCCAGCGACCCACAAGTACCCAACCAAGAGACCCCACTAACCTCCTCCAGCCCCATAGCGCCCCACGGCCATGCCCCCCCGCCCCATAGCGACCCCCCCAGCCCCATAGCGACCCCCCAGCCCCATAGCCAAGCCCCCAACCCCCAGCGACCCACAAGTGCCCAGAGACCCCACTAACCTCCTCCAGCCCCATAGCGCCCCACGGCCATGCCCCCCCGCCCCATAGCGACCCCCCCAGCCCCATAGCGACCCCCCCAGGCCCATAGCCAAGCCCCCAACCCCCCAGCGACCCACAAGTGCCCAGAGACCCCACTAACCTCCTCCAGCCCCATAGCGCCCCACGGCCATGCCCCCCCTGCCCCATAGCGACCCCCCAGCCCCATAGCGACCCCCCTGCCCCATAGCGACCCCCCCGCCCCATAGCGACCCCCCCAGCCCCACAGCCACGCCCCCCAGCCCCACAGAACCTCCCCCGAGATTCCCGCAGCCCTGCATTCCCCCAAATCTGCCCCCCACCCTGCCCCACGCCCCGCCCCACGCCCCGCCCCACATCTCACCCCAAATTTAGCCAGGACGAAGGCGCCGGCGCCCACCCCGATGCCCACGACGCTGGCGATGCTGGGGGGGTGGGCGGGGTCAGGCCGGTGCTGGCCCCGCCCCCCCGTCCCGTCCCGCTACGGGTCAGGGGCCCCCTCCCCGCCCCACAGCGCCGTGGGGCGCCCCCCCGCCCACTCACTTGAGGTGCCGGAGGACGCAGGGGACGATTTCGGCCAGTTGCTCCAGGGAGGGGTACTGGTACCTGCGGGGGAGGGGCGGGGGGCGGGGGGGGAGGGGCGACAGGGGGAGGGGCAAGGGGTCAATCGGGGGTCGAGGTGGGGGGAGGGTGGGCGAGGGGACCAATGAGGTGAAGCGATGGCGGTTGGGGGGGGGGAGGGGTGCGTAGGGTGATGCTGCGATGTGATGGCGGTCGAGGTGGGGGGACGGGGGGGCGGGGGGTCAACTGGGGGGGGGGAGGGGTGGGGGGGTCAACAGAGAGACGACAGGGTCAACTGGGGGTTAATGGGGGCAACTGGGGGTTAGTGGGGGGCAACTGGGGGTTAATGGGGGTCAGTGGGGTCAACTGGGGGTTAATGGGGGCAACTGGGGGTTAGTGGGGGGCAACTGGGGGTTAATGGGGGTCAGTGGGGTCAACTGGGGGTTAATGGAGGCAACTGGGGGTTAATGGGGGTCAACTGGGGGTTAGTGGGGGGCAACTGGGGGTTAATGGGGGTCAGTGGGGTCAACGGGGGGTTAATGGGGGTCAACTGGGGGTTAATGGGGGTCAACGGGGGGCTTATGGGGGGCAACTGGGGGTTAATGGGGGAAACTGGGGGTCAATGGGGGGCAACTGGGGGTCAATGGGGGCAACTGGGGGTTAATGGGGGTCAACAGGGGGTCAACTGGGGGTTAATGGGGGCAACTGGGGGTTAATGGGAAGCAACTGGGGGTCAATGGGGGCAACTGGGGGTTAATGGGGGTCAACAGGGGGTTAACTGGGGGTTAATGGGGGTCAGTGGGGTCAACTGGGGTTAATGGGGGTCAACTGGGGGTTAATGGGGGTCAACGGGGGGTCAACTGGGGTTTAATGGGGGTCAACTGGGGGTTAATGGGGGTCAACGGGGGGTCAACTGGGGTTTAATGGGGGTCAACTGGGGGTTAATGGGGGTCAACTGGGGGTTAATGGGGTCAATGGGGGGGTCAATGGGGGTCAACTGGGGGTTAATGGGGGTCAACTGGGTGTTAATGGGGGCAACCAGGTGTTACTGGGGGTCACTGGGGGTTAATGGGGGTCAACTGGGTGTTAATGGGGGTTAACAGGCGTCAATGGGGGTCAACTGGGGGTTAATGGGTGCAACTGGGGGTTAATGTGGGGCAACTGGGCCTTAATGGGGGTCAACGGGGGTCAATGGGGGTCAACTGGGGGTTAATGCGGGCAACTGGGGATTAATGGGGGTCAACGGGGGGTTAATGGGGGTCAGTGGGGTCAACTGGGGGTCACTGGGGGTCAATGGGGGTCAACGGGGGGTCAATGGGGGTCAACTAGGGGTTAATGGGGGTCAACGAGGGGTTAATGGGGGCAACTGGGGGTTAATGGGGGTCAGTGGGGTCAACGGGGGGTCAATGGGGGTCAACAAGGGGTTAATGGGGGCAACTGGGGGTTAATGGGGGCAACTGGGGGTTAATGGGGGTCAGTGGGGTCAACGGGGGGTTAATGGGGGCAACTGGGGGTTAATGGGGGTCAACGGGGGTTAATGGGGGCAACTGGGGGTTAATGGGGGTCAGTGGGGTCAACGGGGGGTTAATGGGGGTCAATGGGGGTCAACTGGGGGTTAATGGGGGCAACTGGGGGTTAATGGGGGTCAGTGGGGTCAACTGGGGGTTAATGGGGGCAACTGGGGGGTTAATGGGGGTCACTGGGATCAACTGGGGGGGTCCGTGGGGTCAACTGGGGGGGCAGTGGGGTCAACCGGGTCGTCAGAGGGGTCAACGCAGTCAACTGGGAGTCACTGGGGTCAACTGGGGGGGCAGTGGGGTCAACAGGGGGGTCAGTGGGGTCAACCTGGGGGTCACTGGGGTCAACTGGGGGGGCAGTGGGGTCAACTGGGGGGGCAGTGGGGTCAACGCAGTCAACTGGGAGTCACTGGGGTCAACTGGGGGGAGCGGAAGAGGGGAGTGCAGACGCACCCCGGGGGGTAGGGCGGGGCGCCCACCTCCATGCCGGGGGGGTCGAGGTGGACGAGCAGGAAGTGGCTGGCGACCTCCCGCATCTCGGGGTGGGCGAAGAGCGGGGCGAAGCACGAGGCGTCTGCGGGGGAGGGGCGCGGCGGGAGAGGGGGAAGGGGGCGGGACTCACGCGTGTGGCCCACGTCCGGCAGCATCAGCAGGGCGGGGCGACCAGGGCGGGGCGCGCCCTCCAGCGCCACGTGAACAGGCCCCAACGGCGTCTCCAACACCGCCCCCTGCTGGCCGGGAGGACCGGACACCGGAACGGGGATTGGTCACCGCCACACCCCCCACAGGTTCGCCCCCAAAATCTCGCGATTTCCCCCAAGATTCCCACCTTTTGCCCGCCAAATCCCGCATTTTTGCCCCAAATTCCCCCATTTCGCACCAAAATCCCCCATTTTGCCCCAAAATCTAACGATTCCCCCCAAATTCCCCCATTTTGCCCCCCAAATCCCGCATTTTTGCCCCAAATTCCCCCATTTCACACCAAAATCCCACATTTTGCCCCCAAAATCCCGGGATTTCACCCCAAATTCCCACATTTTGCCCCCAAAATCCCCCATTCTTGCCCAAAATTCCCGCATTTCGCACCAAAATCCCACATTTTGCCCCCAAAATCCCGTGATTTCCCCAAATTCCCACAATTTGCCCCCCAAATCCCGCATTTTTGCCCAAATTCCCGCATTTCACACCAAAAGCCCACATTGTTGCCCCAAAATCCTGGAATTTCCCCCCAAATTCCCACATTTTGCCCCACAAATCCCCCATTTTTCCCCCCAAATTCCCGCATTCCGCACCAAAATCCCACATTTTGCTCCCAAAATCCTGTGATTTCCCCAAATTCCCCCATTTTGCCCCCCAAATTCCCGCATTTTTGCCCCAAATTCCCCCATTTCGCACCAAAATCCCACATTTTGCCCCCAAAAGCCCGTGATTTCCCCCAAATTCCCCCGTTTCGCCCCCCAAATTCCCGCATTTTTGCCCCAAATTCCCACATTTTGCCCCAAATTCCCCCATTTCGCACCAAAATCCCACATTTTGCCCCCAAAAGCCCGTGATTTCCCCCAAATTCCCCCGTTTCGCCCCCCAAATCCCCCATTTTTGCCCCAAATTCCCGCATTTCGCACCAAAAGCCCACATTTTGCCCCAAAATCCAGGAATTTCCCCCCAAATTCCCCCATTTTGCCCCCCAAATCCCCCATTCTTGCCCCAAATTCCCCCATTTCGCACCAAAATTCCCACATTTTGCCCCAAATTCCCCCATTTCGCACCAAAATCCCACATTGTTGCCCCAAAATCCCGCGATTTCCCCCCAAATTCCCCCGTTTTGCCCCCAAATGCCGCATTTTTGCCCAAAATTCCCACATTTCGCATCAAAATCCCACATTTTGCTCCCAAAATGCTGTGATTTCCCCATATTCCCCCATTTTGCCCCCCAAATCCTGCATTTTTGCCCCAAATTCCCCCATTTTCCACCATAATTCCCACATTTTGCCCCAAATTCCCCCATTTCGCACCAAAATCCCACATTGTTGCCCCAAAATCCCGTGATTTCCCCCCAAATTCCCCCGTTTTGCCCCCAAATGCTGCATTTTTTCCCAAAATTCCCACATTTTACACCAAAATCGCACATTTTGCCCCCAAAATCCCCCATTTTTGCCCCAAATTCCCGCATTTTAGCCCCAAATCCCGCTTTTTTGCCCCAAATTCCCCCATTTTGCACCAAAATTCCCACATTTTGCCCCAAATCCCCCCATTTCACACCAAAATCCCACATTTTGCCCCCAAAATCCCGCAATTTCCCCCCAAATTCCCCCATTTTGCCCCCAAAATCCCACATTTTTGCCCCAAATTCCCCCATTTCGCACCAAAATCCCACATTGTTGCCCCAAAATCCCGCGATTTCCCCCAAATTCCCCCGTTTCGCCCCCAAATGCCGCATTTTTGCCCAAAACTCCCACATTTCACACCAAAATCCCACATTTTGCCCCCAAAATCCCCCATTTTTCGCCCAAATTCCTGCATTTTTGCCCCAAATCCCGCTTTTTTGCCCCAAATTCCCCCATTTTTCACCAAAATCCCACATTTTGCCCCAAATTCCCCCATTTCACACCAAAATCCCCCATTCTTGCCCCAAATTCCCCCATTTCGCACCAAAATCCCACATTCTTGCCCCAAAATCCCGTGATTTCCCCCCAAATTCCCCCGTTTCGCCCCCAAATGCCGCATTTTTGCCCAAAACTCCCACATTTCACACCAAAATCCCACATTTTGCCCCCAAAATCCCCCATTTTTCGCCCAAATTTCTGCATTTTTGCCCCAAATCCCGCTTTTTTGCCCCAAATTCCCCCATTTTTCACCAAAATCCCACATTTTGCCCCAAATTCCCCCATTTCACACCAAAATTCCCACATTTTGCCCCAAATCCCCCCATTTCACACCAAAATCCCACATTTTGCCCACTGAAAAGGGAAGCTAGGGAAGGAATTTGTCCTGTCATAGAGCGGTTCATAGAACTAAGACTACTAAAAGAATGTGAGTCAGAATTCAATACACCTGTACTTCCAGTTAAGAAACCTGATGGGTCCTATAGGATAGTTCAAGACTTAAGAGCCATCAACAAAATAACAGAGGACCTGTGGTAGCTAACCCCTATACCCTATTAACCATGCTAAAACCTGATTTAGCTTGGTTTACGGTCCTAGATTTAAAAGATGCTTTCTTTTGCCTCCCTCTCCATGAAGCCAGCCAGAAAATTTTTGCTTTTGAATGGGAAAATCCCAAAAGTGGTCGAAAGACCCGGCTCACATGGACGGTGTTGCCGCAGGGGTTTAAAAATAGCCCCACAATTTTGGGGAATCAGCTAGCAAAGGACTTGGAATCATGGGAACCACCATCAGAAGAAGGGAAGGTGTTACAATATGTAGACGACCTTCTTATTGCAACCAGAACCAAAGAATCCTGTGTCATTTGGACCGTGAGTCTGTGAAATTTCCTGGGACTACAGGGATATCGGGTTTCTAAGAAAAAGGCACAGGCGTTGTTACAACCCCAGGTCACGTACCTGGGGTACGAGATCAGTGCCGGACAACGGATCCTAGGACAAGCCCGGAAAGAGGCCATATGCCAAAGCCCCCGACCACAAACTATAAAGGAACTACGGACATTCTTAGGAATGACAGGGTGGTGCCAACTTTGGATATGTGATTATGGTCTGCCTGTTAAGCCACTCTATTCCCTGATAGCAGCTAACCAAAAGGATCTCCAGTGGGATGCTGAGTCAGACCGAGCCTTCCAGCAGCTGAAGAAAGCCCTGATGTCGGCATCGGCATTGGGACTTCCTGATGTGAGTAAGCCATTTTTTCTATTTTCCCACGAAAAACAAGGAATGGCACTAGGAATATTGGCACAAGATTTGGGACCATACAGACGGGCGGTAGCATACTTCTCCAAACAGCTGGATGCCGCTGCGAAAGGGTGGCTGTTCTGGTTTTGTTAGTGGGGGGGTGCTAAGGTGGTAGCTTCTGTAGGAAACTGCTAGAAGTCGCTCCCCTTTGTTCAGTGGAATTGGCTGGGCCTAGGGCGGACCCACTGCTGGCCAAGGCCGAGCCAATTGGTAGCAGAATGTCCCGTGATAACGCCTCTGCGATAATGTATTTAAATAGGGGAAAACAGAAAAAAAAAAAAAAAGGGAGAGATGTGAAGCAGCTGAGCGGGGGGCAGAGAGGGGGAAGCGCGAGCCTTGTGGGCCTTGCAGGCCTCACCCTCTGGCCTCCCGCCGGGCAGCCGACTGGGCCCAACTCGGCCCGGCCCGGCTGCAAGAAGTGGAGAGGAGCAGTTGAAGTGAATAAGATGTAAAAAGGATCCTGAGAGGCGTCTGCCAGCCTGTTGTGAGGAACGGCTGCAGACGCCAAGGTCAGTGAAGGAGGAGGGGGAGGAGTAATGCGGCTCCTGGCCAAGATTCCTCTGCAACTCGTGGTGACGACCATGGTGGAGCAGGTTGTCCCCCTGCAGCCCATGGAGGTCCACGGAGGGGCAGAGATCCACCTGCAGCCCGTGGAGGACCCCACGCCGGAGCAGGTGGAGGCCTGAAGGAGGCTGTGCCCCATGGAGGGCCCGCTGGGACAGCTGTTCTAGAGGGACTGTGTTGGATACCTGGAGTATCAGGGACACTTAGTGAACAATCCAGACCGAATGGAATTGTTATGTTTGTGAGCAGCAGGCCTCAAGGACATCACTGAAGCCGCTTGTGAGAAAGTAATGAAGCCGCCTGTAAGAAAGTACTGAAGCCACCTGTGAGAAAATAATGAGGCCGCCTGTGAGAAAGTAATGAAGCTTCCTGTGAGAAAGTAAACGAAGCAACCTTGAAGAAGATCGTAAACAACTCTGAGAAAGTGAAAACATGAAAAGTACGGGACTTTCAGGTTAACGGGACTTTCCAGATTAGCTAACTGCAAGTAGGAAGGATATGCAAATGTAACTATTAGAGCTTAAGCCAATCACGCAATGACTAGTAGGCATATTTTATCTTAGCAATATAAATATGTGCACCCGGGACTAATAAATCGAACTACGCTTATTACTCATATTGAGTCTTTTGTCGTACGTTCCTCCGTCGCTCGCAAATGGCGCCCGAACAGGGACTACTAGAAGACACTGCTATCGGAGTGGCGGAGGCAGAGAAGCACCGGGAGCAGCGACCGGGGGGCAAGATCGACTACGCATTTGTCCTTCAGATGCGACGATCCGGAGCCTGAACCGTTGAAACAGGGATTCGCCGTCTGCCAGGGCTACAGGACAAGCTGCAAAAAAGGGGTGCCTTAATCAGGGAGCACCAATAGTGAGTACTTAATCAGGGAGTAAAAGGGGTGCCTTAATCAGGGAGCACCAATTGTGAAACTGCCGGCAATAATGGAAAAGGAGGTAGCCCTAGAATTATTATGCTCTCTGTGAGAGGACTGAGTTATGACTCGGCCGTCCTAGAAGCTTTGCTGCAGTGGGCAAAGAAAAGGGAATTAATCCCCACAGTTGATGATCCTTTTGAACTCCCGACACAGGAAAAGATAGGAAAAAAGCTGTGGGATGAAATAAGTAAGGGATCTCCACCGTGTGGAAGCTAATGAACGAAACATTGATAAGCATGAAAGCCGAGCGTTCAGTTGCTGCATCTGCTTTTGCGGCCTTAACTCCAGCCGACGGGTCCACCTCCACTACCAGCATGCTGTTCTTGGGTTTAACGAGCCCTGCCGCCGCCCCGGCTCGTGCTGAGGGTGGGGGGGTTCGAGCCCCAGCAAGGACTCCAGGAACTGCAGCCACAGCCCCTATAACTATAGATATGCGGGCACCAGAGGGAAAAACTGCCAAAGGCTTTTCACCACCATCAGACGTACCACCGCCAGGCACCCCGCCACGCTGCGCCAGTGCAGACTCAGAGTCACGAGCCTTTTCGCCGGCACCAACAGCTCTGGTTTATCCCCCGTTACCACCTTCTTCCCTGCCACCACGGCGTGAGGAGGAGGGGGATGAACATTCATCTGGCTCCAAGGACGCACAGCTGGAAGAGACGCTAAAAAGACTGGAAGCCCTAGAGATTCGCCTAGAAGTGTCACTGGGAAACTTGTCAACTCCTTCGCCTGTGCCGCATCGAGACCTGTCAGCATCCAACCTATTCATTCCGAACGGAGCATCGGGTGAGATCAGTCTTTTTGCACCTTTGCAAGGGACGCCGGCGGGAGGGGCCGGGGTTTTGAATCCGATAGTGCAGTGGAAAGAGGTGATTCGAGATGCTTTGATAGAAGGAGAGCCTTTTCCTATGGCATTTCCAGTTGTGACTGATAATACTGGGAAAAGTGTGTGGAAAGCATTAGACTGGAAAATATTGAAGGAAGCTAAAAGTGCAGTTACTCAGTATGGGCTAAAATCATCATATGCTCAATCTGTGTTGCAGCATATTTTTTCATCACAGTTGTTAGCTCCTTATGATATTAGAATGATTGTCCAGGTCGCAGCAGCTGCAGTTCTTTCAGTACTGGCAGGCTGCTTGTGATAGGGCAGCTGCAACGCCTCGACAACAGGGTGATCCATTATTCGGGGTGCAAACTCAAATGCTGATGGGAGCGGGACACTACACACGATCTGATTGGCAAGCGCAATTTGCTACCAAAGTGTTACAACTGGGCCAAGATTTGGCTTATAGAGCGCTTGCTAGGGTGCACGATGAAAAGTCTGGACCTGCCTTTACATCAAGAAGACAAGGTCCCACAGAACCATATGGGAAATTTATTGATCGGTTGCACACTGCAATTATGGCTCACCCTGATCTGGATGATGACATGAAAGCAAAGTTCTTAGATATGCTTGCCTTTAATAATGCTAATAAAAAAAAAAAAAAAAAACAAAAAACAAACCCAAAAAACTAAGAGAGCCCTCAGTGTGCTGCCAAAAGGATCTAGTACAGGGCAACTGCTGGAAGCTGCTGAGCGAATGTTAGAACAAGAAAAGGCTACAGTCATGGCTGCTGCTGTAGGTGCAGCCGTTAAACCGTTTATATCAATAAAGCGGCGCGTGATTAACTGTCTGTAACCCCCATTCCCTCTTTCCCCCCCCCCGCCCCCCATCCCTGTCCCGCTAAGGGGGCAGGGGAGGGAGGTGGAGATGGTGTTAAGCCTGGGAAGAGGGAGGGGTGGGGGGAGGTTGTCTTGCTCCCTTTTTCCTTATCCTGCTTTGGTTTTAGTGATGGTCTGTTTTGCCTGTAGCGGTGGCTTTAAGGATCCCTCCCTATTCTTGTCTTAAACCTCAGGTTTTAGTTTTCTTTCCTCTTATATGTCTGGGCCACAGCCGCCGCCAGGCGCCCCCACCCCCCCGCCCCTGACATGGTTAACAGATACTCCTGTCTGAGTCGAGCTTTGTATAAGTGGAAGGACCGTTCCCTCTTATAACATGGGGGAAGGGATACGCTTATGTCTTTACAGGAGCAGTAAACAAGTGGATCCTTGTCTGTATCATCTGCGGGTATTTCAGAACATGTTTGGTTGACCTGCCAGATACCGGTAGGACGGCAACTCTGTGTAAAACAGCAGCAACCACAAGTGCTGAGTGCTAAAACTACAAAAGATGGAACTTTTTGGGATCAGTAAAGATGGACTTCTATTTTTTTTTAACTATTCAAGAGCTAATGTTTCTAGAGGGGTAATGATTGTAAATGCTTTAAGATCTATACATTGCAACGACACAGCATGACGTAATCATGCGAGCACATATCAAAATCCAGACAGCATAAAAGACCTAAACGAAGCATACATAGCATTGAATCTGGTTGCCAAGATAATACAGAGTTTTGGAAACTAAGTAAAATTATTGCTGCTTCAGTCTTTACACCTGGTGTGGCAAGTGCCTAGGCATTAACTATGCTAAATAAATTGGACTGTTGGCTTGCTAAGCAAATAAATACAACTGTATCGGCACTATCAACGCTGTTAACTGATGTAGATTCTATATACTATGCTACTTTACAAAACAGAACCGCTGTTAGCCTGCAGAGCACATATTTGACGGGCCTTGTTGCATGCGCTGGCCACGCATGCAGCAACGTCTAGTCAGGCCTTGTTGTATGCGCTGGCCACGCATGCAGCAACACCTAGTCAGGACTCTTTCACTGAATCTGCTGAGGGTATAAACAGAGGTGGCTCGGAGCGAAGGGGAGAGGACAGACCCAGAGCACACTTTATTTACAACAGGGGACGCCCTGAAGGTGCTGCGCCTGCCTCCCTTCTCTGCTCTGACCCGGCTGATAAACATCCTCTTGCTCAGCGGTGTCTTTGGCATAGTTGGGTTAGTAACAGAATAGATCAGCAATAGATTTTTTTTTATTATTAGCACAAAATCATGGTTGTCAGGATTTTGATGGGCTTTGCTGCATGAATCTGTCTGATCATTCGGAATCTATTCACAAAAGTATTCAAAACTTGCAAAAAGGAGTACAAAACCAGCAACAAAGTGATGGTTTTGATATATTCAGACATCTTTTGGTGACTTGATAAAAGCTTGTTACTAATAGCTGTAGGATGCTTATTCATTCCTTTTATATATGTATTTTGATCTATAATTCTGTGTCTTAAAATGTGTGCAAACTTTAATAGATAAAGCGTTGAAACAAGCCTCTTCTCCTAAACAAAGAAGGGGGAGATGTGGTATTTCGCTGAGCCAGTATGGTATCAGTGAAAGCACACCGACCTTGGGGGAGGAATGCAATCATGCTCTCAGGAAGAAAGCCATGGAATGAGAAGGGAAGCTTTAAGATACAAAACATTGTTAGCAGAATTTATGGCTTGTTTCAACAGAGGCCTGCAGAAAACTAGTCATTGCTCTTGTAGATAAGAAAGTTACTGGAGTTGTTATATCCATAATAGTAGAAAAATGTTATAGTAGAAAATTACTAGAAGGTACTGAAACTTAGCTTTGCTTTGTAATCATGAATATGCATAAACATGTGATCAGTAATTTTATTAACTAAGCTTGTGTGTGGCATAACTGGGTGGTTGCTGTCCTTGGTTAAAATCGGAATTATGATACTAGGCATCATACTAGGCATAACATACCATGCTTGCAAAAAATGATTAACAACTCAATACAGACAATCTGGCTCATAAAAAAAAAAAAAAAAAAAAAAAAAAAGAAGAAAAGGGAGATTCAGTAGAGGCCTACATGAACCTAGTTGATATTGTAGTAAAATAAGGTCAGGAGTACCAAAAAGAGCCATAGGAGGACCATGTTATTTTGGAAAATTGATAATGTTTGCTCCACCTATGAGAACATTACGGAATCACACTCGAGCAAGAAGATCGCTAAAAGTATTGACTCCCCATTGTGACGGCAATTTAACCCTGTTGGGTACAGCTGAGCGGATAGCATTATCTTTATTTGTTCCTTGGGCAGCAACTGCAAAAGCTTTAGCTAACTTAAATAAATTAGCTTGTTGGGCACAAAAGCAAATGAATTTAACCTCTAGCATGTTATCAGGATTATTAGAAGACATGGATAGTATGCGTCATGATATTTTTGCAGAATCTAGCAGCCATTGATTTTTTGTTATTAGCGCATAAGTGGGTCTGGATTGTTCAAAACAAAAAGGGGGATTTGTTGGATACCTGGAGTATCAGGGACACTTAGTGAACAATCCAGACCGAATGGAATTGTTATGTTTGTGAGCAGCAGGCCTCAAGGACATCACTGAAGCCGCTTGTGAGAAAGTAATGAAGCCGCCTGTAAGAAAGTACTGAAGCCACCTGTGAGAAAATAATGAGGCCGCCTGTGAGAAAGTAATGAAGCTTCCTGTGAGAAAGTAAACGAAGCAACCTTGAAGAAGATCGTAAACAACTCTGAGAAAGTGAAAACATGAAAAGTACGGGACTTTCAGGTTAACGGGACTTTCCAGATTAGCTAACTGCAAGTAGGAAGGATATGCAAATGTAACTATTAGAGCTTAAGCCAATCACGCAATGACTAGTAGGCATATTTTATCTTAGCAATATAAATATGTGCACCCGGGACTAATAAATCGAACTACGCTTATTACTCATATTGAGTCTTTTGTCGTACATTCCTCCGTCGCTCGCAGGACTGCACCCCGTGGAAGAGATGACCCACGCCGGAGCAGTTTCACGGGGACTGTGGACATGGGAGGGACCCCACGCTGGAGCAGAGGAGGAATGCAAGGAGTTCTTCCCCCAACGATGACACAGAGGCGTAAAACAACGCGTGATGAACTGACTGCGACCCCCATTCCCCCCCCCCCGCCCCCGACCCCCCCCTCCATGCCGCTCGGGAGGGGAAGGTAGTAGAGATAATGTTAAGCCCGGGAAGAGGGAGGGGTGGGGGGAGGTTATCTTGTTCCCTGTCTCATTCTCCTGCTAGTTTTAGAAATAAATGAGTGTTTTTCCCCAAGTCGAGTCTGTTTTGCCTGTAACGGTAACTTTACAAATTTCTTCCCGTCCTTATCTCAAACCTCGAGCCGTTTTTCTTATATCATCTCCTCCTATTCTCTCGGAGGGTGGGGGGAGCGAGAGAGAGACTGTGTAGTCTGGTCCCGATCGGGGCTGAACTGCGACAGTGGCCCAGCTGTCTGAGAGCAGTAGCAGCTGTCATTCTAAACATTCAAGAAGCCTGAAAGTTCACTCTAGGCCAGAAAATGACTGTCCTAGTTTCCCAGACTGTATCTGCGGTCCTTGAAGCAAAAGGAGGGCATTGGCTTTCCCCACAAAGGGTCCTGAAATATCAAGCTATAATGGTTGAACAGGATGATGTTGAAATCGTGACCACAAACATCATCAATCCGGCCTCATTCCTTGATGGGAACATCGGGGAGCCGGTGAGTCATGACTGCTTGGAAACAATTGAAACCATGTATTCTAGTCGAACGGATCTTAAAGATGTCCCTGTCGATGGAGCCGAACATTGGTTCACCGATGGAAGCAGCTATATGTTAAATGGAAGGCGACATTCCGGATATGCTGTTACCACTTTTGAAAAGGTGATAGAGTCCAGGCCACTATCAGCCGACGTCTCAGCCCAAAAGGCCGAGATCATAGCCCTTACCTGAGCCCTGGAGAGAGCCCAGGGAAGGACTGTAAACATTTGGACTGACCCTAAATATGCCTTTGGGGTGGTACATGCCCATGGAGCAATATGGAAGGAAAGAGGACTGTTAAATTCTCATGGAAAAACCATCAAACACGCAGAAGGGATTTTGAAAATCCTGAATGCAGTCCAGCTTCCCAAAAAGGTGGCAATTATGCATATTAAAGCACACCAGAAAGTGAGCACAGAATTGGAAAGAGGAAATGAGCTGGCAGATAGGGAAGCAAAACAAGCAGCTAGAGAAACAATCAAGGTAGAGGGTGCGCTAATACCTGATGGACAGGTATTTCTAGAAGGTAAACCAGAATACACAAAGGAAGTCGGCAAACTTATTAATGATCTAAAGGGGTCATATAATGAGGAAGGGTGGGCCAATTACTACCCCTCACACGGGAGGGTAGTAATTCCCTCCTACATGATATGGTCAGTAGTCCGAGAAGAACATAGAAAAAGACACTGGGGGGAGGGGGGGGCAGAAGCCCTATATAAAGATCTCATCAGGAACATAATAGCGTGAAACTTAGACACTACCGTTAGACAAGTAACTCAACAATGTGATCTTTGTCTCCAGACTAATCCTAAAGTTGTAAAAGGGCCGAAACTTGAAAAAATCGGAAAGGGGAATGGTCCGGGACAACGTTGGCAGATTGATTTCTCAGAACTCCCTAGAAAAGGGGGGTATCGATACTTATTAGTACTTACGGATACCTTTTCAGGCTGGCCAGAAGCTTTCCCGTGCGTAACTGCTAAAGCCTGGGAAGTAACCAAAATACTGCTCCAGGAAATAGTACCTAGGTTTGGAGTCGCAGCAGTAATGCCCTCGGATAGAGGACCACATTTTGTGTCCAGAATAGTACAAGCAATTAGCCACCATCTAGGGATAGAGTGGCAATTACATACCTCTTACCGACCACAATCAAGTGGCCAGGTGGAGAAAATGAATCACCCAATCAAACAACAGATTGTCAAGTTGGGTCAGGAAACTAATCTAACTTTACCATTAGCTCTTATACGAATACGAACCAGACCAAGAGCAAGAGAAGGGCTTAGTCCATTCGAAATTCTATATGGACGACCCTATGGGGTACAAAAGGGAACGTCTTCACAAATTGGTGAAGAAATAATGACCTCCTATATGGTGGCACTAAACAAACAATTAAAAAGAATTGAAAAACATGCAATGGGAACACGTCGTAGGGGTCTGGATGGGCCTGTTCACGATATACAACCAGGGGACTATGTATATGTTAAATCTCTTACAGAAAAAACTCTGGAACCACAGTGGGCCGGACCTTTTCAAGTCCTCCTCACCACCTACACGGCAATTAAGGTAAAGGGACAGAACTCCTGGATACACCATACTCGGATCAAGAGAGCCTCTGCAACCTTGTGGAAAGTAACTCCAGACAACAATGAAGACTTGAGACTTAAACTCATTCGAACGGATAAGGGCGGGAACAGTGCAGTAGTGAACCGGAGGGACACCACAGCAAACGATACCGGACAAAGAAACCGGGACCGGCCAGTAACTAATCTCGCCCAAATCTGTCATCGGTGCAGTTTATATCTTATTTGTCATTTTATTATAGGAAATATAAAACCCATTTTAGCAGGTCACCAAAGGCAGTACATTATCTACAGAAGTAGCTGTACTAATCCACTAGACCAACTAAATCCTAAAATGACCAATTGTTTAATTGGAATTGTGATTGGGCTTACAATATTTTCCTGCATCTTACCACTAACTTGTAATCAAAAGGACACCAAATGGCCGTGGTCTCACGCCTCCCTTGGGTTTACAGGAAGCATGGGACCACCTTTTAAACGGTCGGGCTTAAACTTGGCCACTGTGGTTATGCACAAAATGGAAATGTACTCAGGGCATGAGTGGGGCTGGGACATTGGCAACAGGGATCCTTAATACTATGGTGCACCCCGTTGTGATCTTATTGATTAGCTTAGGGGTTTTATTAATATTAACTATTGTGCTGTACCTATGGGTTTGGAGACTGTTTAAGAAAGTAACACTGTCATAGTTCAGCCCCTATCAGGACCAGACTACGCAGTCTCTCTCTCACTCCTCCCACCCTCCGAGAGAACAGGGGGAGATAATGTAAGGAAAAACGGCTCGAGGTTTGAGATAAGGACAGGGAGAAATCCTTAAATTTACCGTCACGGGCAAAACAGACTCGACTTGGGGAAAACTATTCATTTATTACTACAAACAGCAAGATAATGAGACAGAGAACAAGATAACCTCCCTCCACCCCTCCCTCTTCCCAAGCTTAACATTATCTCTACTACCTTCCCCCCCCCGAGTGGCACAGGAGGGGGAAGAGGGAATGGGGATTGCGGTCAGTTCATCACGCGTTGTTTTACGCTGCTGCTTCATGGTTGGGGGAAGAACTCGCATTCCTCCCCTGCTCTGTTGTGGGGTCCCACCCGTACGCCACAGTCCTTCCTGAAACTGCTCCGGCATGGGTCATCTCTTCCACGGGGTGCAGTCTCTCCAGAACAGCTGTCCCAGCGGGCCCTCCATGGGCCACAGCTGCCTTCAGGCATCCACCTCCCCCAGTACGGGATCCTTCACGGGCTCCAAGTGGATCTCTGCCCCTCCGTGGACCTCCATGGGCTGCAGGGGGACAACCTGCTCCACCATGGTCGTCACCACGGGCTGCAGGGGAATCTTGGCCAGGAGCCACATTACTCCTCCCACTCCTTCTGAACTGACCTGGGCATCTGCAGCCGTTCCTCACAACAGGCTGGTAGATGTCTCTCAGGATCCTTTTTACATCTTATTCACTTCTCCTCTCCTCTCCACTTCCTGCAGCCGGGCCGGACCAATTCGGGCCCAGTCAGCGGCTTGGCGAGAGGCCAGAGGGTGAGGCCTGCAAGGCCCATAAGGCCTGCGCCTCCCTCTCTGTGCCTCTGCCCCCCGCTCAGCTGCTTCACATCTCTCCCTTTTTTTTTTTTTTTCTGTTTTCCCCTATTTAAATACGTTATCGCAGAGGCGTTATCAGGGGACATTCTGCTACCAATTGGCTTGGCCTTGGCCAGCAGCGGGTCCGCTCTAGGCCCGGCCGAGTCCACTGAACAAAGGGGAGCGACTTCTAGCAGTTTCCTACAGAAGCTACCACCTTAGGCCCCCCCGTCACTAAACAAAACCATGTATGATGCTTCATATCATTCAGGGAAACTGTTTAAGTAAAAGAATTTACTTAGTGTGATTAAAAGGGGGGATTGATATAGGGGACAATAAGTTAATCACAACTATATATGTATGCTCTTAAAGAATTGTTGTAGTTCAGCCCCGATCGGGACCAGACTACGCAGTCTCTCTCTCACTCCCCCCCCACCCTCCAAGAGAACAGGGGGAGATTTGGTAAACAAAAGAAAACCAGGAAAAAACCAAACCCGTGGGTTGAGATTGAACAAAAAGTAAATTTAACAGTAATGACAGAAGAAAACAAAACAGTGATGCAATACAAATATAGTATAATGGCTTACAACAAATCTCCACACCTAGTTTCTTCCACGTAGCAGGAGGCTCCTTTCACCACCCTCCTCACTTACATACTGAGCCCCAGCAGTTAGCTAATTAGTTAACTATCCCAGCCATAGGGGCTACCAGCTTCAGTACTCCACCCAGCTCAGGTAAATATTAACTCTATCCTAGCCAGAAACAGGACAAGAATACAGTTATAAAACATAGTCATGTACCCATATAGCTTAGAGAAACAATTAATGGAAGAGGAAGTCTGTTTTTTTTTTCTTTTCCTGACGAAGGACTCATTTGTAAGGAGTGAGAAACAGTCCCTACTGCTCAGTGGGAAAAAATCTTAAAAATCCTGAACCTTTTGTTACATGGTGACCAGCTCTGAATACCCTTGCTGCTCCTCACCGGCTCTTGCTACCACACATACAGGCTCCAAACTCTGGGGCTCCGGGCTTTCCTAGACCAGCAGGACAGGGTGGTAAAGATCTACAGGCGTAAAAAAAATCTACAGGCCAGGAAACATTGGGGCTCCGGGATTTCCTAGACCACCAGGACTCCGACGTTTAACACCAGCTCGAGCTGTCCGCCTAGTGTTAAACCACAGCTTAAAAATGGTGAATGTCAGACAGCTGCTCCCACACCAGAAGTGTCAGCTCTGGAATGTCTTGCTGCTTCTCACCAGCTCTAGGCACCACATCTACAGGCTCACAAACATTGGGGATCCGGCATTTCCTGGGACACCAGGACTCCGACGTCTACCATCACCTCAACTCAGCAGTCCCTTTTGAAAAAAATCTTAAAAATCACACAGTCAGAAGACTGCTCCCACACCAGAAGTGACATTTCTGAAAGCTCTTGCTTCTCCCGCCCGGCTCTTGCCACCGCATCTACAGGCTCACAAATATTGGGACTGCGAGATTTCCTAGAACACCAGCACTCCAACGTTTACCACGGTGTACTTATGGCCGCCCAGTGAAAACACTCTTATATATCATGAACGTTGGATGATAGATCCCACACCAGAAGTGCCAGCTCTGAAAACCCCTCAGTGGCTCTTGCCACCGCATCTACAAGCCCAGCAACACTGGGGCTCCGTTCTTTCCTAGACAATCAGGACTCTGACTTTTGCCACCATGTACACCAGTAAACTTTCAGAGGTGGCACCTTTGGTGTTAAAGCAATCGTCTGAGTTCGTGATTTTTAAGATTTATTTCTCACTGTGCAGCAGCTCTAGGTGATGGTAAGTGTCAGAGTCCTGCTGGTGGAGGAAAGCCCAGAGACTCAATGTTTCTGAGCCTGTAGATGTGGTGGGAAGAGTCGGTGAGGAGCAGCAAGAACTTTTAGAGCAGGCATTTCAGGTGTTGGAGTAATTGTCTGACTTCCTTCTGTGCGGCTGGTTCCAAGTTGACGGTAACTGCCAGCGTGCTAGCTGTGTAGGACAGTGAAGAGGCTGACACGTGTGTGTCCGTAGAGCTGCTAGAAAGCGTACGTGACGAGCAGGAAGGGCTTTCAGAGCAGCCGGTTCTCGTCTTGGACAGTCGCCACACATCCGCACTTTTAGTGCCTCAGAACCCCGGACAGCTTGCAAAACACGGCTGTAACTGTCCCAGCGCAAGCTGTTCAGGAAAGCACAGAAATGCGATGTTCGCGTGCTTTTAGCGCTGCTCACAAGAAGCCTCCGGAGCAGGCACTTCTCGTGCGGCAACAACTATGCCTTCTACGATCTTTCCTAGCCTCTTTTCGTCCGGGCAGTCGGCTTTAGCTGATGTGAAGTGTTGGTGGGCAAATCATCCAGAGAAGAGTCGCAATGCTTCTGGGCTGTTAGCAAGAGCTTTCCTTGCTGACCCTTTTCACGTTGGAGATTAGCTGGACATTTGCCGGTTTAGTGCCTTGTTTCTTCTGCGCAGCTTGCACAAAGCTCATTGCGGCTTTCGCGGTTCGAGTTGTGCATCGCCGGAGCTCTGCGGGAAAGAGCGAGAGAAGAGCCGCGAAAGCTCCGAGTGCGGCCAGCTCGCGTGTAGCCGCGAATGTGCGCTGTTCGCCGGTTGCAGGGCGAGTGCCTTCTGCGCGGCTGCTTCCAAGTTGACGGTAACTGCCAGCGTGCTAGCTGTGTAGGACAGTGAAGAGGCTGACGCGTGTGTGTCCGTAGAGCTGCTAGAAAGCGTACGTGACGAGCAGGAAGGGCTTTCAGAGCAGCCGGTTCTCGTCTTGCACAGTCGCCACACATCCGCACTTTTAGTGCCTCAGAACCCCGGACAGCTTGCAAAACACGGCTGTAACTGTCCCAGCGCAAGCTGTTCAGGAAAGCACAGAAACGCGATGTTCGCGTGCTTTTAGCGCTGCTCGCAAGAAGCCTCCGGAGCAGGCACTTCTCGTGCAGCAACAACCGTGCCTGCTACGATCTTTCCTAGCCTCTTTTCCTCCGGGCAGCCGGCTTGAGCTGATGTGAAGTGTTGGTGGGCAAATCATCCAGAGAAGCGTCGCAATGCTTCTGGGCTGTTAGCAAGAGCTTTCCTTGCTGACCCTTTTCACGTTGGAGATTAGCTGGACATTTGCCGGTTTAGTGCCTTGTTTCTTCTGCGCAGCTTGCACAAAGCTCATTGCGGCTTTCGCGGTTCGAGTTGTGCATCGCCGGAGCTCTGCGGGAAAGAGCGAGAGAAGAGCCGCGAAAGCTCCGAGTGCGGCCAGCTCGCGTGTAGCCGCGAATGTGCGCTGTTCGCCGGTTGCAGGGCGACTGCCTTCTGCGCGGCTGCTTCCAAGTTGACGGTAACTGCCAGCGTGCTAGCTGTGTAGGACAGTGAAGAGGCTGACGCGTGTGTGTCCGTAGAGCTGCTAGAAAGCGTACGTGACGAGCAGGAAGGGCTTTCAGAGCAGCCGGTTCTCGTCTTGGACAGTCGCCACACATCCGCACTTTTAGTGCCTCAGAACCCCGGACAGCTTGCAAAACACGGCTGTAACTGTCCCAGCGCAAGCTGTTCAGGAAAGCACAGAAACGCGATGTTCGCGTGCTTTTAGCGCTGCTCGCAAGAAGCCTCCGGAGCAGGCACTTCTCGTGCAGCAACAACCGTGCCTGCTACGATCTTTCCTAGCCTCTTTTCCTCCGGGCAGCCGGCTTGAGCTGATGTGAAGTGTTGGTGGGCAAATCATCCAGAGAAGAGTCGCAATGCTTCTGGGCTGTTAGCAAGAGCTTTCCTTGCTGACCCTTTTCACGTTGGAGATTAGCTGGACATTTGCCGGTTTAGTGCCTTGTTTCTTCTGCGCAGCTTGCACAAAGCTCATTGCGGCTTTCGCGGTTCGAGTTGTGCATCGCCGGAGCTCTGCGCGAAAGAGCGAGAGAAGAGCCGCGAAAGCTCCGAGTGCGGCCAGCTCGCGTGTAGCCGCGAATGTGCGCTGTTCGCCGGTTGCAGGGCGAGTGCCTTCTGCGCGGCTGCTTCCAAGTTGACGGTAACTGCCAGCGTGCTAGCTGTGTAGGACAGTGAAGAGGCTGACGCGTGTGTGTCCGTAGAGCTGCTAGAAAGCGTACGTGACGAGCAGGAAGGGCTTTCAGAGCAGCCGGTTCTCGTCTTGGACAGTCGCCACACATCCGCACTTTTAGTGCCTCAGAACCCCGGACAGCTTGCAAAACACGGCTGTAACTGTCCCAGCGCAAGCTGTTCAGGAAAGCACAGAAACGCGATGTTCGCGTGCTTTTAGCGCTGCTCGCAAGAAGCCTCCGGAGCAGGCACTTCTCGTGCAGCAACAACCGTGCCTGCTACGATCTTTCCTAGCCTCTTTTCCTCCGGGCAGCCGGCTTGAGCTGATGTGAAGTGTTGGTGGGCAAATCATCCAGAGAAGCGTCGCAATGCTTCTGGGCTGTTAGCAAGAGCTTTCCTTGCTGACCCTTTTCACGTTGGAGATTAGCTGGACATTTGCCGGTTTAGTGCCTTGTTTCTTCTGCGCAGCTTGCACAAAGCTCATTGCGGCTTTCGCGGTTCGAGTTGTGCATCGCCGGAGCTCTGCGGGAAAGAGCGAGAGAAGAGCCGCGAAAGCTCCGAGTGCGGCCAGCTCGCGTGTAGCCGCGAATGTGCGCTGTTCGCCGGTTGCAGGGCGAGTGCCTTCTGCGCGGCTGCTTCCAAGTTGACGGTAACTGCCAGCGTGCTAGCTGTGTAGGACAGTGAAGAGGCTGACGCGTGTGTGTCCGTAGAGCTGCTAGAAAGCGTACGTGACGAGCAGGAAGGGCTTTCAGAGCAGCCGGTTCTCGTCTTGCACAGTCGCCACACATCCGCACTTTTAGTGCCTCAGAACCCCGGACAGCTTGCAAAACACGGCTGTAACTGTCCCAGCGCAAGCTGTTCAGGAAAGCACAGAAACGCGATGTTCGCGTGCTTTTAGCGCTGCTCGCAAGAAGCCTCCGGAGCAGGCACTTCTCGTGCAGCAACAACCGTGCCTGCTACGATCTTTCCTAGCCTCTTTTCCTCCGGGCAGCCGGCTTGAGCTGATGTGAAGTGTTGGTGGGCAAATCATCCAGAGAAGCGTCGCAATGCTTCTGGGCTGTTAGCAAGAGCTTTCCTTGCTGACCCTTTTCACGTTGGAGATTAGCTGGACATTTGCCGGTTTAGTGCCTTGTTTCTTCTGCGCAGCTTGCACAAAGCTCATTGCGGCTTTCGCGGTTCGAGTTGTGCATCGCCGGAGCTCTGCGGGAAAGAGCGAGAGAAGAGCCGCGAAAGCTCCGAGTGCGGCCAGCTCGCGTGTAGCCGCGAATGTGCGCTGTTCGCCGGTTGCAGGGCGAGTGCCTTCTGCGCGGCTGC
Organism: Chlamydotis macqueenii; assembly: GCF_036417535.1. Classification (NCBI taxonomy): domain Eukaryota; kingdom Metazoa; phylum Chordata; class Aves; order Otidiformes; family Otididae; genus Chlamydotis; species Chlamydotis macqueenii. Next base: position 26,649 of record NW_028239230.1, read on the forward strand.
TTCCAAGTTGACGGTAACTGCCAGCGTGCTAGCTGTGTAGGACAGTGAAGAGGCTGACGCGTGTGTGTCCGTAGAGCTGCTAGAAAGCGTACGTGACGAGCAGGAAGGGCTTTCAGAGCAGCCGGTTCTCGTCTTGCACAGTCGCCACACATCCGCACTTTTAGTGCCTCAGAACCCCGGACAGCTTGCAAAACACGGCTGTAACTGTCCCAGCGCAAGCTGTTCAGGAAAGCACAGAAACGCGATGTTCGCGTGCTTTTAGCGCTGCTCGCAAGAAGCCTCCGGAGCAGGCACTTCTCGTGCAGCAACAACCGTGCCTGCTACGATCTTTCCTAGCCTCTTTTCCTCCGGGCAGCCGGCTTGAGCTGATGTGAAGTGTTGGTGGGCAAATCATCCAGAGAAGCGTCGCAATGCTTCTGGGCTGTTAGCAAGAGCTTTCCTTGCTGACCCTTTTCACGTTGGAGATTAGCTGGACATTTGCCGGTTTAGTGCCTTGTTTCTTCTGCGCAGCTTGCACAAAGCTCATTGCGGCTTTCGCGGTTCGAGTTGTGCATCGCCGGAGCTCTGCGGGAAAGAGCGAGAGAAGAGCCGCGAAAGCTCCGAGTGCGGCCAGCTCGCGTGTAGCCGCGAATGTGCGCTGTTCGCCGGTTGCAGGGCGACTGCCTTCTGCGCGGCTGCTTCCAAGTTGACGGTAACTGCCAGCGTGCTAGCTGTGTAGGACAGTGAAGAGGCTGACGCGTGTGTGTCCGTAGAGCTGCTAGAAAGCGTACGTGACGAGCAGGAAGGGCTTTCAGAGCAGCCGGTTCTCGTCTTGCACAGTCACCACACATCCGCACTTTTAGTGCCTCAGAACCCCGGACAGCTTGCAAAACACGGCTGTAACTGTCCCAGCGCAAGCTGTTCAGGAAAGCACAGAAACGCGATGTTCGCGTGCTTTTAGCGCTGCTCGCAAGAAGCCTCCGGAGCAGGCACTTCTCGTGCAGCAACAACCGTGCCTGCTACGATCTTTCCTTGCCTCTTTTCCTCCGGGCAGCCGGCTTGAGCTGATGTGAAGTGTTGGTGGGCAAATCATCCAGAGAAGCGTCGCAATGCTTCTGGGCTGTTAGCAAGAGCTTTCCTTGCTGACCCTTTTCACGTTGGAGATTAGCTGGACATTTGCCGGTTTAGTGCCTTGTTTCTTCTGCGCAGCTTGCACAAAGCTCATTGCGGCTTTCGCGGTTCGAGTTGTGCATCGCCGGAGCTCTGCGGGAAAGAGCGAGAGAAGAGCCGCGAAAGCTCCGAGTGCGGCCAGCTCGCGTGTAGCCGCGAATGTGCGCTGTTCGCCGGTTGCAGGGCGACTGCCTTCTGCGCGGCTGCTTCCAAGTTGACGGTAACTGCCAGCGTGCTAGCTGTGTAGGACAGTGAAGAGGCTGACGCGTGTGTGTCCGTAGAGCTGCTAGAAAGCGTACGTGACGAGCAGGAAGGGCTTTCAGAGCAGCCGGTTCTCGTCTTGGACAGTCGCCACACATCCGCACTTTTAGTGCCTCAGAACCCCGGACAGCTTGCAAAACACGGCTGTAACTGTCCCAGCGCAAGCTGTTCAGGAAAGCACAGAAACGCGATGTTCGCGTGCTTTTAGCGCTGCTCGCAAGAAGCCTCCGGAGCAGGCACTTCTCGTGCAGCAACAACCGTGCCTGCTACGATCTTTCCTAGCCTCTTTTCCTCCGGGCAGCCGGCTTGAGCTGATGTGAAGTGTTGGTGGGCAAATCATCCAGAGAAGCGTCGCAATGCTTCTGGGCTGTTAGCAAGAGCTTTCCTTGCTGACCCTTTTCACGTTGGAGATTAGCTGGACATTTGCCGGTTTAGTGCCTTGTTTCTTCTGCGCAGCTTGCACAAAGCTCATTGCGGCTTTCGCGGTTCGAGTTGTGCATCGCCGGAGCTCTGCGGGAAAGAGCGAGAGAAGAGCCGCGAAAGCTCCGAGTGCGGCCAGCTCGCGTGTAGCCGCGAATGTGCGCTGTTCGCCGGTTGCAGGGCGACTGCCTTCTGCGCGGCTGCTTCCAAGTTGACGGTAACTGCCAGCGTGCTAGCTGTGTAGGACAGTGAAGAAGCTGACGCGTGTGTGTCCGTAGAGCTGCTAGAAAGCGTACGTGACGAGCAGGAAGGGCTTTCAGAGCAGCCGGTTCTCGTCTTGGACAGTCGCCACACATCCGCACTTTTAGTGCCTCAGAACCCCGGACAGCTTGCAAAACACGGCTGTAACTGTCCCAGCGCAAGCTGTTCAGGAAAGCACAGAAACGCGATGTTCGCGTGCTTTTAGCGCTGCTCGCAAGAAGCCTCCGGAGCAGGCACTTCTCGTGCAGCAACAACCGTGCCTGCTACGATCTTTCCTAGCCTCTTTTCCTCCGGGCAGCCGGCTTGAGCTGATGTGAAGTGTTGGTGGGCAAATCATCCAGAGAAGCGTCGCAATGCTTCTGGGCTGTTAGCAAGAGCTTTCCTTGCTGACCCTTTTCACGTTGGAGATTAGCTGGACATTTGCCGGTTTAGTGCCTTGTTTCTTCTGCGCAGCTTGCACAAAGCTCATTGCGGCTTTCGCGGTTCGAGTTGTGCATCGCCGGAGCTCTGCGCGAAAGAGCGAGAGAAGAGCCGCGAAAGCTCCGAGTGCGGCCAGCTCGCGTGTAGCCGCGAATGTGCGCTGTTCGCCGGTTGCAGGGCGAGTGCCTTCTGCGCGGCTGCTTCCAAGTTGACGGTAACTGCCAGCGTGCTAGCTGTGTAGGACAGTGAAGAAGCTGACGCGTGTGTGTCCGTAGAGCTGCTAGAAAGCGTACGTGACGAGCAGGAAGGGCTTTCAGAGCAGCCGGTTCTCGTCTTGCACAGTCGCCACACATCCGCACTTTTAGTGCCTCAGAACCCCGGACAGCTTGCAAAACACGGCTGTAACTGTCCCAGCGCAAGCTGTTCAGGAAAGCACAGAAACGCGATGTTCGCGTGCTTTTAGCGCTGCTCGCAAGAAGCCTCCGGAGCAGGCACTTCTCGTGCAGCAACAACCGTGCCTGCTACGATCTTTCCTAGCCTCTTTTCCTCCGGGCAGCCGGCTTGAGCTGATGTGAAGTGTTGGTGGGCAAATCATCCAGAGAAGCGTCGCAATGCTTCTGGGCTGTTAGCAAGAGCTTTCCTTGCTGACCCTTTTCACGTTGGAGATTAGCTGGACATTTGCCGGTTTAGTGCCTTGTTTCTTCTGCGCAGCTTGCACAAAGCTCATTGCGGCTTTCGCGGTTCGAGTTGTGCATCGCCGGAGCTCTGCGGGAAAGAGCGAGAGAAGAGCCGCGAAAGCTCCGAGTGCGGCCAGCTCGCGTGTAGCCGCGAATGTGCGCTGTTCGCCGGTTGCAGGGCGAGTGCCTTCTGCGCGGCTGCTTCCAAGTTGACGGTAACTGCCAGCGTGCTAGCTGTGTAGGACAGTGAAGAGGCTGACGCGTGTGTGTCCGTAGAGCTGCTAGAAAGCGTACGTGACGAGCAGGAAGGGCTTTCAGAGCAGCCGGTTCTCGTCTTGCACAGTCGCCACACATCCGCACTTTTAGTGCCTCAGAACCCCGGACAGCTTGCAAAACACGGCTGTAACTGTCCCAGCGCAAGCTGTTCAGGAAAGCACAGAAACGCGATGTTCGCGTGCTTTTAGCGCTGCTCGCAAGAAGCCTCCGGAGCAGGCACTTCTCGTGCAGCAACAACCGTGCCTGCTACGATCTTTCCTAGCCTCTTTTCCTCCGGGCAGCCGGCTTGAGCTGATGTGAAGTGTTGGTGGGCAAATCATCCAGAGAAGCGTCGCAATGCTTCTGGGCTGTTAGCAAGAGCTTTCCTTGCTGACCCTTTTCACGTTGGAGATTAGCTGGACATTTGCCGGTTTAGTGCCTTGTTTCTTCTGCGCAGCTTGCACAAAGCTCATTGCGGCTTTCGCGGTTCGAGTTGTGCATCGCCGGAGCTCTGCGGGAAAGAGCGAGAGAAGAGCCGCGAAAGCTCCGAGTGCGGCCAGCTCGCGTGTAGCCGCGAATGTGCGCTGTTCGCCGGTTGCAGGGCGACTGCCTTCTGCGCGGCTGCTTCCAAGTTGACGGTAACTGCCAGCGTGCTAGCTGTGTAGGACAGTGAAGAGGCTGACGCGTGTGTGTCCGTAGAGCTGCTAGAAAGCGTACGTGACGAGCAGGAAGGGCTTTCAGAGCAGCCGGTTCTCGTCTTGCACAGTCACCACACATCCGCACTTTTAGTGCCTCAGAACCCCGGACAGCTTGCAAAACACGGCTGTAACTGTCCCAGCGCAAGCTGTTCAGGAAAGCACAGAAACGCGATGTTCGCGTGCTTTTAGCGCTGCTCGCAAGAAGCCTCCGGAGCAGGCACTTCTCGTGCAGCAACAACCGTGCCTGCTACGATCTTTCCTTGCCTCTTTTCCTCCGGGCAGCCGGCTTGAGCTGATGTGAAGTGTTGGTGGGCAAATCATCCAGAGAAGCGTCGCAATGCTTCTGGGCTGTTAGCAAGAGCTTTCCTTGCTGACCCTTTTCACGTTGGAGATTAGCTGGACATTTGCCGGTTTAGTGCCTTGTTTCTTCTGCGCAGCTTGCACAAAGCTCATTGCGGCTTTCGCGGTTCGAGTTGTGCATCGCCGGAGCTCTGCGGGAAAGAGCGAGAGAAGAGCCGCGAAAGCTCCGAGTGCGGCCAGCTCGCGTGTAGCCGCGAATGTGCGCTGTTCGCCGGTTGCAGGGCGAGTGCCTTCTGCGCGGCTGCTTCCAAGTTGACGGTAACTGCCAGCGTGCTAGCTGTGTAGGACAGTGAAGAGGCTGACGCGTGTGTGTCCGTAGAGCTGCTAGAAAGCGTACGTGACGAGCAGGAAGGGCTTTCAGAGCAGCCGGTTCTCGTCTTGGACAGTCGCCACACATCCGCACTTTTAGTGCCTCAGAACCCCGGACAGCTTGCAAAACACGGCTGTAACTGTCCCAGCGCAAGCTGTTCAGGAAAGCACAGAAACGCGATGTTCGCGTGCTTTTAGCGCTGCTCGCAAGAAGCCTCCGGAGCAGGCACTTCTCGTGCAGCAACAACCGTGCCTGCTACGATCTTTCCTAGCCTCTTTTCCTCCGGGCAGCCGGCTTGAGCTGATGTGAAGTGTTGGTGGGCAAATCATCCAGAGAAGCGTCGCAATGCTTCTGGGCTGTTAGCAAGAGCTTTCCTTGCTGACCCTTTTCACGTTGGAGATTAGCTGGACATTTGCCGGTTTAGTGCCTTGTTTCTTCTGCGCAGCTTGCACAAAGCTCATTGCGGCTTTCGCGGTTCGAGTTGTGCATCGCCGGAGCTCTGCGGGAAAGAGCGAGAGAAGAGCCGCGAAAGCTCCGAGTGCGGCCAGCTCGCGTGTAGCCGCGAATGTGCGCTGTTCGCCGGTTGCAGGGCGACTGCCTTCTGCGCGGCTGCTTCCAAGTTGACGGTAACTGCCAGCGTGCTAGCTGTGTAGGACAGTGAAGAGGCTGACGCGTGTGTGTCCGTAGAGCTGCTAGAAAGCGTACGTGACGAGCAGGAAGGGCTTTCAGAGCAGCCGGTTCTCGTCTTGGACAGTCGCCACACATCCGCACTTTTAGTGCCTCAGAACCCCGGACAGCTTGCAAAACACGGCTGTAACTGTCCCAGCGCAAGCTGTTCAGGAAAGCACAGAAACGCGATGTTCGCGTGCTTTTAGCGCTGCTCGCAAGAAGCCTCCGGAGCAGGCACTTCTCGTGCAGCAACAACCGTGCCTGCTACGATCTTTCCTAGCCTCTTTTCCTCCGGGCAGCCGGCTTGAGCTGATGTGAAGTGTTGGTGGGCAAATCATCCAGAGAAGAGTCGCAATGCTTCTGGGCTGTTAGCAAGAGCTTTCCTTGCTGACCCTTTTCACGTTGGAGATTAGCTGGACATTTGCCGGTTTAGTGCCTTGTTTCTTCTGCGCAGCTTGCACAAAGCTCATTGCGGCTTTCGCGGTTCGAGTTGTGCATCGCCGGAGCTCTGCGCGAAAGAGCGAGAGAAGAGCCGCGAAAGCTCCGAGTGCGGCCAGCTCGCGTGTAGCCGCGAATGTGCGCTGTTCGCCGGTTGCAGGGCGAGTGCCTTCTGCGCGGCTGCTTCCAAGTTGACGGTAACTGCCAGCGTGCTAGCTGTGTAGGACAGTGAAGAGGCTGACGCGTGTGTGTCCGTAGAGCTGCTAGAAAGCGTACGTGACGAGCAGGAAGGGCTTTCAGAGCAGCCGGTTCTCGTCTTGGACAGTCGCCACACATCCGCACTTTTAGTGCCTCAGAACCCCGGACAGCTTGCAAAACACGGCTGTAACTGTCCCAGCGCAAGCTGTTCAGGAAAGCACAGAAACGCGATGTTCGCGTGCTTTTAGCGCTGCTCGCAAGAAGCCTCCGGAGCAGGCACTTCTCGTGCAGCAACAACCGTGCCTGCTACGATCTTTCCTAGCCTCTTTTCCTCCGGGCAGCCGGCTTGAGCTGATGTGAAGTGTTGGTGGGCAAATCATCCAGAGAAGCGTCGCAATGCTTCTGGGCTGTTAGCAAGAGCTTTCCTTGCTGACCCTTTTCACGTTGGAGATTAGCTGGACATTTGCCGGTTTAGTGCCTTGTTTCTTCTGCGCAGCTTGCACAAAGCTCATTGCGGCTTTCGCGGTTCGAGTTGTGCATCGCCGGAGCTCTGCGGGAAAGAGCGAGAGAAGAGCCGCGAAAGCTCCGAGTGCGGCCAGCTCGCGTGTAGCCGCGAATGTGCGCTGTTCGCCGGTTGCAGGGCGAGTGCCTTCTGCGCGGCTGCTTCCAAGTTGACGGTAACTGCCAGCGTGCTAGCTGTGTAGGACAGTGAAGAGGCTGACGCGTGTGTGTCCGTAGAGCTGCTAGAAAGCGTACGTGACGAGCAGGAAGGGCTTTCAGAGCAGCCGGTTCTCGTCTTGCACAGTCGCCACACATCCGCACTTTTAGTGCCTCAGAACCCCGGACAGCTTGCAAAACACGGCTGTAACTGTCCCAGCGCAAGCTGTTCAGGAAAGCACAGAAACGCGATGTTCGCGTGCTTTTAGCGCTGCTCGCAAGAAGCCTCCGGAGCAGGCACTTCTCGTGCAGCAACAACCGTGCCTGCTACGATCTTTCCTAGCCTCTTTTCCTCCGGGCAGCCGGCTTGAGCTGATGTGAAGTGTTGGTGGGCAAATCATCCAGAGAAGCGTCGCAATGCTTCTGGGCTGTTAGCAAGAGCTTTCCTTGCTGACCCTTTTCACGTTGGAGATTAGCTGGACATTTGCCGGTTTAGTGCCTTGTTTCTTCTGCGCAGCTTGCACAAAGCTCATTGCGGCTTTCGCGGTTCGAGTTGTGCATCGCCGGAGCTCTGCGGGAAAGAGCGAGAGAAGAGCCGCGAAAGCTCCGAGTGCGGCCAGCTCGCGTGTAGCCGCGAATGTGCGCTGTTCGCCGGTTGCAGGGCGAGTGCCTTCTGCGCGGCTGCTTCCAAGTTGACGGTAACTGCCAGCGTGCTAGCTGTGTAGGACAGTGAAGAGGCTGACGCGTGTGTGTCCGTAGAGCTGCTAGAAAGCGTACGTGACGAGCAGGAAGGGCTTTCAGAGCAGCCGGTTCTCGTCTTGCACAGTCGCCACACATCCGCACTTTTAGTGCCTCAGAACCCCGGACAGCTTGCAAAACACGGCTGTAACTGTCCCAGCGCAAGCTGTTCAGGAAAGCACAGAAACGCGATGTTCGCGTGCTTTTAGCGCTGCTCGCAAGAAGCCTCCGGAGCAGGCACTTCTCGTGCAGCAACAACCGTGCCTGCTACGATCTTTCCTAGCCTCTTTTCCTCCGGGCAGCCGGCTTGAGCTGATGTGAAGTGTTGGTGGGCAAATCATCCAGAGAAGCGTCGCAATGCTTCTGGGCTGTTAGCAAGAGCTTTCCTTGCTGACCCTTTTCACGTTGGAGATTAGCTGGACATTTGCCGGTTTAGTGCCTTGTTTCTTCTGCGCAGCTTGCACAAAGCTCATTGCGGCTTTCGCGGTTCGAGTTGTGCATCGCCGGAGCTCTGCGGGAAAGAGCGAGAGAAGAGCCGCGAAAGCTCCGAGTGCGGCCAGCTCGCGTGTAGCCGCGAATGTGCGCTGTTCGCCGGTTGCAGGGCGACTGCCTTCTGCGCGGCTGCTTCCAAGTTGACGGTAACTGCCAGCGTGCTAGCTGTGTAGGACAGTGAAGAGGCTGACGCGTGTGTGTCCGTAGAGCTGCTAGAAAGCGTACGTGACGAGCAGGAAGGGCTTTCAGAGCAGCCGGTTCTCGTCTTGCACAGTCACCACACATCCGCACTTTTAGTGCCTCAGAACCCCGGACAGCTTGCAAAACACGGCTGTAACTGTCCCAGCGCAAGCTGTTCAGGAAAGCACAGAAACGCGATGTTCGCGTGCTTTTAGCGCTGCTCGCAAGAAGCCTCCGGAGCAGGCACTTCTCGTGCAGCAACAACCGTGCCTGCTACGATCTTTCCTTGCCTCTTTTCCTCCGGGCAGCCGGCTTGAGCTGATGTGAAGTGTTGGTGGGCAAATCATCCAGAGAAGCGTCGCAATGCTTCTGGGCTGTTAGCAAGAGCTTTCCTTGCTGACCCTTTTCACGTTGGAGATTAGCTGGACATTTGCCGGTTTAGTGCCTTGTTTCTTCTGCGCAGCTTGCACAAAGCTCATTGCGGCTTTCGCGGTTCGAGTTGTGCATCGCCGGAGCTCTGCGGGAAAGAGCGAGAGAAGAGCCGCGAAAGCTCCGAGTGCGGCCAGCTCGCGTGTAGCCGCGAATGTGCGCTGTTCGCCGGTTGCAGGGCGAGTGCCTTCTGCGCGGCTGCTTCCAAGTTGACGGTAACTGCCAGCGTGCTAGCTGTGTAGGACAGTGAAGAGGCTGACGCGTGTGTGTCCGTAGAGCTGCTAGAAAGCGTACGTGACGAGCAGGAAGGGCTTTCAGAGCAGCCGGTTCTCGTCTTGGACAGTCGCCACACATCCGCACTTTTAGTGCCTCAGAACCCCGGACAGCTTGCAAAACACGGCTGTAACTGTCCCAGCGCAAGCTGTTCAGGAAAGCACAGAAACGCGATGTTCGCGTGCTTTTAGCGCTGCTCGCAAGAAGCCTCCGGAGCAGGCACTTCTCGTGCAGCAACAACCGTGCCTGCTACGATCTTTCCTAGCCTCTTTTCCTCCGGGCAGCCGGCTTGAGCTGATGTGAAGTGTTGGTGGGCAAATCATCCAGAGAAGCGTCGCAATGCTTCTGGGCTGTTAGCAAGAGCTTTCCTTGCTGACCCTTTTCACGTTGGAGATTAGCTGGACATTTGCCGGTTTAGTGCCTTGTTTCTTCTGCGCAGCTTGCACAAAGCTCATTGCGGCTTTCGCGGTTCGAGTTGTGCATCGCCGGAGCTCTGCGGGAAAGAGCGAGAGAAGAGCCGCGAAAGCTCCGAGTGCGGCCAGCTCGCGTGTAGCCGCGAATGTGCGCTGTTCGCCGGTTGCAGGGCGACTGCCTTCTGCGCGGCTGCTTCCAAGTTGACGGTAACTGCCAGCGTGCTAGCTGTGTAGGACAGTGAAGAGGCTGACGCGTGTGTGTCCGTAGAGCTGCTAGAAAGCGTACGTGACGAGCAGGAAGGGCTTTCAGAGCAGCCGGTTCTCGTCTTGGACAGTCGCCACACATCCGCACTTTTAGTGCCTCAGAACCCCGGACAGCTTGCAAAACACGGCTGTAACTGTCCCAGCGCAAGCTGTTCAGGAAAGCACAGAAACGCGATGTTCGCGTGCTTTTAGCGCTGCTCGCAAGAAGCCTCCGGAGCAGGCACTTCTCGTGCAGCAACAACCGTGCCTGCTACGATCTTTCCTAGCCTCTTTTCCTCCGGGCAGCCGGCTTGAGCTGATGTGAAGTGTTGGTGGGCAAATCATCCAGAGAAGCGTCGCAATGCTTCTGGGCTGTTAGCAAGAGCTTTCCTTGCTGACCCTTTTCACGTTGGAGATTAGCTGGACATTTGCCGGTTTAGTGCCTTGTTTCTTCTGCGCAGCTTGCACAAAGCTCATTGCGGCTTTCGCGGTTCGAGTTGTGCATCGCCGGAGCTCTGCGGGAAAGAGCGAGAGAAGAGCCGCGAAAGCTCCGAGTGCGGCCAGCTCGCGTGTAGCCGCGAATGTGCGCTGTTCGCCGGTTGCAGGGCGACTGCCTTCTGCGCGGCTGCTTCCAAGTTGACGGTAACTGCCAGCGTGCTAGCTGTGTAGGACAGTGAAGAAGCTGACGCGTGTGTGTCCGTAGAGCTGCTAGAAAGCGTACGTGACGAGCAGGAAGGGCTTTCAGAGCAGCCGGTTCTCGTCTTGGACAGTCGCCACACATCCGCACTTTTAGTGCCTCAGAACCCCGGACAGCTTGCAAAACACGGCTGTAACTGTCCCAGCGCAAGCTGTTCAGGAAAGCACAGAAACGCGATGTTCGCGTGCTTTTAGCGCTGCTCGCAAGAAGCCTCCGGAGCAGGCACTTCTCGTGCAGCAACAACCGTGCCTGCTACGATCTTTCCTAGCCTCTTTTCCTCCGGGCAGCCGGCTTGAGCTGATGTGAAGTGTTGGTGGGCAAATCATCCAGAGAAGCGTCGCAATGCTTCTGGGCTGTTAGCAAGAGCTTTCCTTGCTGACCCTTTTCACGTTGGAGATTAGCTGGACATTTGCCGGTTTAGTGCCTTGTTTCTTCTGCGCAGCTTGCACAAAGCTCATTGCGGCTTTCGCGGTTCGAGTTGTGCATCGCCGGAGCTCTGCGCGAAAGAGCGAGAGAAGAGCCGCGAAAGCTCCGAGTGCGGCCAGCTCGCGTGTAGCCGCGAATGTGCGCTGTTCGCCGGTTGCAGGGCGAGTGCCTTCTGCGCGGCTGCTTCCAAGTTGACGGTAACTGCCAGCGTGCTAGCTGTGTAGGACAGTGAAGAAGCTGACGCGTGTGTGTCCGTAGAGCTGCTAGAAAGCGTACGTGACGAGCAGGAAGGGCTTTCAGAGCAGCCGGTTCTCGTCTTGCACAGTCGCCACACATCCGCACTTTTAGTGCCTCAGAACCCCGGACAGCTTGCAAAACACGGCTGTAACTGTCCCAGCGCAAGCTGTTCAGGAAAGCACAGAAACGCGATGTTCGCGTGCTTTTAGCGCTGCTCGCAAGAAGCCTCCGGAGCAGGCACTTCTCGTGCAGCAACAACCGTGCCTGCTACGATCTTTCCTAGCCTCTTTTCCTCCGGGCAGCCGGCTTGAGCTGATGTGAAGTGTTGGTGGGCAAATCATCCAGAGAAGCGTCGCAATGCTTCTGGGCTGTTAGCAAGAGCTTTCCTTGCTGACCCTTTTCACGTTGGAGATTAGCTGGACATTTGCCGGTTTAGTGCCTTGTTTCTTCTGCGCAGCTTGCACAAAGCTCATTGCGGCTTTCGCGGTTCGAGTTGTGCATCGCCGGAGCTCTGCGGGAAAGAGCGAGAGAAGAGCCGCGAAAGCTCCGAGTGCGGCCAGCTCGCGTGTAGCCGCGAATGTGCGCTGTTCGCCGGTTGCAGGGCGACTGCCTTCTGCGCGGCTGCTTCCAAGTTGACGGTAACTGCCAGCGTGCTAGCTGTGTAGGACAGTGAAGAGGCTGACGCGTGTGTGTCCGTAGAGCTGCTAGAAAGCGTACGTGACGAGCAGGAAGGGCTTTCAGAGCAGCCGGTTCTCGTCTTGGACAGTCGCCACACATCCGCACTTTTAGTGCCTCAGAACCCCGGACAGCTTGCAAAACACGGCTGTAACTGTCCCAGCGCAAGCTGTTCAGGAAAGCACAGAAACGCGATGTTCGCGTGCTTTTAGCGCTGCTCGCAAGAAGCCTCCGGAGCAGGCACTTCTCGTGCAGCAACAACCGTGCCTGCTACGATCTTTCCTAGCCTCTTTTCCTCCGGGCAGCCGGCTTGAGCTGATGTGAAGTGTTGGTGGGCAAATCATCCAGAGAAGCGTCGCAATGCTTCTGGGCTGTTAGCAAGAGCTTTCCTTGCTGAGCCTTTTCACGTTGGAGATTAGCTGGACATTTGCCGGTTTAGTGCCTTGTTTCTTCTGCGCAGCTTGCACAAAGCTCATTGCGGCTTTCGCGGTTCGAGTTGTGCATCGCCGGAGCTCTGCGCGAAAGAGCGAGAGAAGAGCCGCGAAAGCTCCGAGTGCGGCCAGCTCGCGTGTAGCCGCGAATGTGCGCTGTTCGCCGGTTGCAGGGCGAGTGCCTTCTGCGCGGCTGCTTCCAAGTTGACGGTAACTGCCAGCGTGCTAGCTGTGTAGGACAGTGAAGAGGCTGACGCGTGTGTGTCCGTAGAGCTGCTAGAAAGCGTACGTGACGAGCAGGAAGGGCTTTCAGAGCAGCCGGTTCTCGTCTTGGACAGTCGCCACACATCCGCACTTTTAGTGCCTCAGAACCCCGGACAGCTTGCAAAACACGGCTGTAACTGTCCCAGCGCAAGCTGTTCAGGAAAGCACAGAAACGCGATGTTCGCGTGCTTTTAGCGCTGCTCGCAAGAAGCCTCCGGAGCAGGCACTTCTCGTGCAGCAACAACCGTGCCTGCTACGATCTTTCCTAGCCTCTTTTCCTCCGGGCAGCCGGCTTGAGCTGATGTGAAGTGTTGGTGGGCAAATCATCCAGAGAAGCGTCGCAATGCTTCTGGGCTGTTAGCAAGAGCTTTCCTTGCTGACCCTTTTCACGTTGGAGATTAGCTGGACATTTGCCGGTTTAGTGCCTTGTTTCTTCTGCGCAGCTTGCACAAAGCTCATTGCGGCTTTCGCGGTTCGAGTTGTGCATCGCCGGAGCTCTGCGGGAAAGAGCGAGAGAAGAGCCGCGAAAGCTCCGAGTGCGGCCAGCTCGCGTGTAGCCGCGAATGTGCGCTGTTCGCCGGTTGCAGGGCGACTGCCTTCTGCGCGGCTGCTTCCAAGTTGACGGTAACTGCCAGCGTGCTAGCTGTGTAGGACAGTGAAGAGGCTGACGCGTGTGTGTCCGTAGAGCTGCTAGAAAGCGTACGTGACGAGCAGGAAGGGCTTTCAGAGCAGCCGGTTCTCGTCTTGGACAGTCGCCACACATCCGCACTTTTAGTGCCTCAGAACCCCGGACAGCTTGCAAAACACGGCTGTAACTGTCCCAGCGCAAGCTGTTCAGGAAAGCACAGAAACGCGATGTTCGCGTGCTTTTAGCGCTGCTCGCAAGAAGCCTCCGGAGCAGGCACTTCTCGTGCAGCAACAACCGTGCCTGCTACGATCTTTCCTAGCCTCTTTTCCTCCGGGCAGCCGGCTTGAGCTGATGTGAAGTGTTGGTGGGCAAATCATCCAGAGAAGCGTCGCAATGCTTCTGGGCTGTTAGCAAGAGCTTTCCTTGCTGAGCCTTTTCACGTTGGAGATTAGCTGGACATTTGCCGGTTTAGTGCCTTGTTTCTTCTGCGCAGCTTGCACAAAGCTCATTGCGGCTTTCGCGGTTCGAGTTGTGCATCGCCGGAGCTCTGCGCGAAAGAGCGAGAGAAGAGCCGCGAAAGCTCCGAGTGCGGCCAGCTCGCGTGTAGCCGTGAATGTGCGCTGTTCGCCGGTTGCAGGGCGAGTGCCTTCTGCGCGGCTGCTTCCAAGTTGACGGTAACTGCCAGCGTGCTAGCTGTGTAGGACAGTGAAGAGGCTGACGCGTGTGTGTCCGTAGAGCTGCTAGAAAGCGTACGTGACGAGCAGGAAGGGCTTTCAGAGCAGCCGGTTCTCGTCTTGGACAGTCGCCACACATCCGCACTTTTAGTGCCTCAGAACCCCGGACAGCTTGCAAAACACGGCTGTAACTGTCCCAGCGCAAGCTGTTCAGGAAAGCACAGAAACGCGATGTTCGCGTGCTTTTAGCGCTGCTCGCAAGAAGCCTCCGGAGCAGGCACTTCTCGTGCAGCAACAACCGTGCCTGCTACGATCTTTCCTAGCCTCTTTTCCTCCGGGCAGCCGGCTTGAGCTGATGTGAAGTGTTGGTGGGCAAATCATCCAGAGAAGCGTCGCAATGCTTCTGGGCTGTTAGCAAGAGCTTTCCTTGCTGACCCTTTTCACGTTGGAGATTAGCTGGACATTTGCCGGTTTAGTGCCTTGTTTCTTCTGCGCAGCTTGCACAAAGCTCATTGCGGCTTTCGCGGTTCGAGTTGTGCATCGCCGGAGCTCTGCGGGAAAGAGCGAGAGAAGAGCCGCGAAAGCTCCGAGTGCGGCCAGCTCGCGTGTAGCCGCGAATGTGCGCTGTTCGCCGGTTGCAGGGCGACTGCCTTCTGCGCGGCTGCTTCCAAGTTGACGGTAACTGCCAGCGTGCTAGCTGTGTAGGACAGTGAAGAGGCTGACGCGTGTGTGTCCGTAGAGCTGCTAGAAAGCGTACGTGACGAGCAGGAAGGGCTTTCAGAGCAGCCGGTTCTCGTCTTGGACAGTCGCCACACATCCGCACTTTTAGTGCCTCAGAACCCCGGACAGCTTGCAAAACACGGCTGTAACTGTCCCAGCGCAAGCTGTTCAGGAAAGCACAGAAACGCGATGTTCGCGTGCTTTTAGCGCTGCTCGCAAGAAGCCTCCGGAGCAGGCACTTCTCGTGCAGCAACAACCGTGCCTGCTACGATCTTTCCTAGCCTCTTTTCCTCCGGGCAGCCGGCTTGAGCTGATGTGAAGTGTTGGTGGGCAAATCATCCAGAGAAGCGTCGCAATGCTTCTGGGCTGTTAGCAAGAGCTTTCCTTGCTGACCCTTTTCACGTTGGAGATTAGCTGGACATTTGCCGGTTTAGTGCCTTGTTTCTTCTGCGCAGCTTGCACAAAGCTCATTGCGGCTTTCGCGGTTCGAGTTGTGCATCGCCGGAGCTCTGCGGGAAAGAGCGAGAGAAGAGCCGCGAAAGCTCCGAGTGCGGCCAGCTCGCGTGTAGCCGCGAATGTGCGCTGTTCGCCGGTTGCAGGGCGACTGCCTTCTGCGCGGCTGCTTCCAAGTTGACGGTAACTGCCAGCGTGCTAGCTGTGTAGGACAGTGAAGAGGCTGACGCGTGTGTGTCCGTAGAGCTGCTAGAAAGCGTACGTGACGAGCAGGAAGGGCTTTCAGAGCAGCCGGTTCTCGTCTTGGACAGTCGCCACACATCCGCACTTTTAGTGCCTCAGAACCCCGGACAGCTTGCAAAACACGGCTGTAACTGTCCCAGCGCAAGCTGTTCAGGAAAGCACAGAAACGCGATGTTCGCGTGCTTTTAGCGCTGCTCGCAAGAAGCCTCCGGAGCAGGCACTTCTCGTGCAGCAACAACCGTGCCTGCTACGATCTTTCCTAGCCTCTTTTCCTCCGGGCAGCCGGCTTGAGCTGATGTGAAGTGTTGGTGGGCAAATCATCCAGAGAAGCGTCGCAATGCTTCTGGGCTGTTAGCAAGAGCTTTCCTTGCTGACCCTTTTCACGTTGGAGATTAGCTGGACATTTGCCGGTTTAGTGCCTTGTTTCTTCTGCGCAGCTTGCACAAAGCTCATTGCGGCTTTCGCGGTTCGAGTTGTGCATCGCCGGAGCTCTGCGGGAAAGAGCGAGAGAAGAGCCGCGAAAGCTCCGAGTGCGGCCAGCTCGCGTGTAGCCGCGAATGTGCGCTGTTCGCCGGTTGCAGGGCGAGTGCCTTCTGCGCGGCTGCTTCCAAGTTGACGGTAACTGCCAGCGTGCTAGCTGTGTAGGACAGTGAAGAAGCTGACGCGTGTGTGTCCGTAGAGCTGCTAGAAAGCGTACGTGACGAGCAGGAAGGGCTTTCAGAGCAGCCGGTTCTCGTCTTGGACAGTCGCCACACATCCGCACTTTTAGTGCCTCAGAACCCCGGACAGCTTGCAAAACACGGCTGTAACTGTCCCAGCGCAAGCTGTTCAGGAAAGCACAGAAACGCGATGTTCGCGTGCTTTTAGCGCTGCTCGCAAGAAGCCTCCGGAGCAGGCACTTCTCGTGCAGCAACAACCGTGCCTGCTACGATCTTTCCTAGCCTCTTTTCCTCCGGGCAGCCGGCTTGAGCTGATGTGAAGTGTTGGTGGGCAAATCATCCAGAGAAGCGTCGCAATGCTTCTGGGCTGTTAGCAAGAGCTTTCCTTGCTGACCCTTTTCACGTTGGAGATTAGCTGGACATTTGCCGGTTTAGTGCCTTGTTTCTTCTGCGCAGCTTGCACAAAGCTCATTGCGGCTTTCGCGGTTCGAGTTGTGCATCGCCGGAGCTCTGCGGGAAAGAGCGAGAGAAGAGCCGCGAAAGCTCCGAGTGCGGCCAGCTCGCGTGTAGCCGCGAATGTGCGCTGTTCGCCGGTTGCAGGGCGACTGCCTTCTGCGCGGCTGCTTCCAAGTTGACGGTAACTGCCAGCGTGCTAGCTGTGTAGGACAGTGAAGAGGCTGACGCGTGTGTGTCCGTAGAGCTGCTAGAAAGCGTACGTGACGAGCAGGAAGGGCTTTCAGAGCAGCCGGTTCTCGTCTTGGACAGTCGCCACACATCCGCACTTTTAGTGCCTCAGAACCCCGGACAGCTTGCAAAACACGGCTGTAACTGTCCCAGCGCAAGCTGTTCAGGAAAGCACAGAAACGCGATGTTCGCGTGCTTTTAGCGCTGCTCGCAAGAAGCCTCCGGAGCAGGCACTTCTCGTGCAGCAACAACCGTGCCTGCTACGATCTTTCCTAGCCTCTTTTCCTCCGGGCAGCCGGCTTGAGCTGATGTGAAGTGTTGGTGGGCAAATCATCCAGAGAAGCGTCGCAATGCTTCTGGGCTGTTAGCAAGAGCTTTCCTTGCTGAGCCTTTTCACGTTGGAGATTAGCTGGACATTTGCCGGTTTAGTGCCTTGTTTCTTCTGCGCAGCTTGCACAAAGCTCATTGCGGCTTTCGCGGTTCGAGTTGTGCATCGCCGGAGCTCTGCGGGAAAGAGCGAGAGAAGAGCCGCGAAAGCTCCGAGTGCGGCCAGCTCGCGTGTAGCCGCGAATGTGCGCTGTTCGCCGGTTGCAGGGCGACTGCCTTCTGCGCGGCTGCTTCCAAGTTGACGGTAACTGCCAGCGTGGTAGCTGTGTAGGACAGTGAAGAGGCTGACGCGTGTGTGTCCGTAGAGCTGCTAGAAAGCGTACGTGACGAGCAGGAAGGGCTTTCAGAGCAGCCGGTTCTCGTCTTGCACAGTCGCCACACATCCGCACTTTTAGTGCCTCAGAACCCCGGACAGCTTGCAAAACACGGCTGTAACTGTCCCAGCGCAAGCTGTTCAGGAAAGCACAGAAACGCGATGTTCGCGTGCTTTTAGCGCTGCTCGCAAGAAGCCTCCGGAGCAGGCACTTCTCGTGCAGCAACAACCGTGCCTGCTACGATCTTTCCTAGCCTCTTTTCCTCCGGGCAGCCGGCTTGAGCTGATGTGAAGTGTTGGTGGGCAAATCATCCAGAGAAGCGTCGCAATGCTTCTGGGCTGTTAGCAAGAGCTTTCCTTGCTGACCCTTTTCACGTTGGAGATTAGCTGGACATTTGCCGGTTTAGTGCCTTGTTTCTTCTGCGCAGCTTGCACAAAGCTCATTGCGGCTTTCGCGGTTCGAGTTGTGCATCGCCGGAGCTCTGCGGGAAAGAGCGAGAGAAGAGCCGCGAAAGCTCCGAGTGCGGCCAGCTCGCGTGTAGCCGCGAATGTGCGCTGTTCGCCGGTTGCAGGGCGACTGCCTTCTGCGCGGCTGCTTCCAAGTTGACGGTAACTGCCAGCGTGCTAGCTGTGTAGGACAGTGAAGAGGCTGACGCGTGTGTGTCCGTAGAGCTGCTAGAAAGCGTACGTGACGAGCAGGAAGGGCTTTCAGAGCAGCCGGTTCTCGTCTTGGACAGTCGCCACACATCCGCACTTTTAGTGCCTCAGAACCCCGGACAGCTTGCAAAACACGGCTGTAACTGTCCCAGCGCAAGCTGTTCAGGAAAGCACAGAAACGCGATGTTCGCGTGCTTTTAGCGCTGCTCGCAAGAAGCCTCCGGAGCAGGCACTTCTCGTGCAGCAACAACCGTGCCTGCTACGATCTTTCCTAGCCTCTTTTCCTCCGGGCAGCCGGCTTGAGCTGATGTGAAGTGTTGGTGGGCAAATCATCCAGAGAAGCGTCGCAATGCTTCTGGGCTGTTAGCAAGAGCTTTCCTTGCTGACCCTTTTCACGTTGGAGATTAGCTGGACATTTGCCGGTTTAGTGCCTTGTTTCTTCTGCGCAGCTTGCACAAAGCTCATTGCGGCTTTCGCGGTTCGAGTTGTGCATCGCCGGAGCTCTGCGGGAAAGAGCGAGAGAAGAGCCGCGAAAGCTCCGAGTGCGGCCAGCTCGCGTGTAGCCGCGAATGTGCGCTGTTCGCCGGTTGCAGGGCGACTGCCTTCTGCGCGGCTGCTTCCAAGTTGACGGTAACTGCCAGCGTGCTAGCTGTGTAGGACAGTGAAGAGGCTGACGCGTGTGTGTCCGTAGAGCTGCTAGAAAGCGTACGTGACGAGCAGGAAGGGCTTTCAGAGCAGCCGGTTCTCGTCTTGGACAGTCGCCACACATCCGCACTTTTAGTGCCTCAGAACCCCGGACAGCTTGCAAAACACGGCTGTAACTGTCCCAGCGCAAGCTGTTCAGGAAAGCACAGAAACGCGATGTTCGCGTGCTTTTAGCGCTGCTCGCAAGAAGCCTCCGGAGCAGGCACTTCTCGTGCAGCAACAACCGTGCCTGCTACGATCTTTCCTAGCCTCTTTTCCTCCGGGCAGCCGGCTTGAGCTGATGTGAAGTGTTGGTGGGCAAATCATCCAGAGAAGCGTCGCAATGCTTCTGGGCTGTTAGCAAGAGCTTTCCTTGCTGACCCTTTTCACGTTGGAGATTAGCTGGACATTTGCCGGTTTAGTGCCTTGTTTCTTCTGCGCAGCTTGCACAAAGCTCATTGCGGCTTTCGCGGTTCGAGTTGTGCATCGCCGGAGCTCTGCGGGAAAGAGCGAGAGAAGAGCCGCGAAAGCTCCGAGTGCGGCCAGCTCGCGTGTAGCCGCGAATGTGCGCTGTTCGCCGGTTGCAGGGCGAGTGCCTTCTGCGCGGCTGCTTCCAAGTTGACGGTAACTGCCAGCGTGCTAGCTGTGTAGGACAGTGAAGAGGCTGACGCGTGTGTGTCCGTAGAGCTGCTAGAAAGCGTACGTGACGAGCAGGAAGGGCTTTCAGAGCAGCCGGTTCTCGTCTTGGACAGTCGCCACACATCCGCACTTTTAGTGCCTCAGAACCCCGGACAGCTTGCAAAACACGGCTGTAACTGTCCCAGCGCAAGCTGTTCAGGAAAGCACAGAAACGCGATGTTCGCGTGCTTTTAGCGCTGCTCGCAAGAAGCCTCCGGAGCAGGCACTTCTCGTGCAGCAACAACCGTGCCTGCTACGATCTTTCCTAGCCTCTTTTCCTCCGGGCAGCCGGCTTGAGCTGATGTGAAGTGTTGGTGGGCAAATCATCCAGAGAAGCGTCGCAATGCTTCTGGGCTGTTAGCAAGAGCTTTCCTTGCTGACCCTTTTCACGTTGGAGATTAGCTGGACATTTGCCGGTTTAGTGCCTTGTTTCTTCTGCGCAGCTTGCACAAAGCTCATTGCGGCTTTCGCGGTTCGAGTTGTGCATCGCCGGAGCTCTGCGGGAAAGAGCGAGAGAAGAGCCGCGAAAGCTCCGAGTGCGGCCAGCTCGCGTGTAGCCGCGAATGTGCGCTGTTCGCCGGTTGCAGGGCGAGTGCCTTCTGCGCGGCTGCTTCCAAGTTGACGGTAACTGCCAGCGTGCTAGCTGTGTAGGACAGTGAAGAAGCTGACGCGTGTGTGTCCGTAGAGCTGCTAGAAAGCGTACGTGACGAGCAGGAAGGGCTTTCAGAGCAGCCGGTTCTCGTCTTGGACAGTCGCCACACATCCGCACTTTTAGTGCCTCAGAACCCCGGACAGCTTGCAAAACACGGCTGTAACTGTCCCAGCGCAAGCTGTTCAGGAAAGCACAGAAACGCGATGTTCGCGTGCTTTTAGCGCTGCTCGCAAGAAGCCTCCGGAGCAGGCACTTCTCGTGCAGCAACAACCGTGCCTGCTACGATCTTTCCTAGCCTCTTTTCCTCCGGGCAGCCGGCTTGAGCTGATGTGAAGTGTTGGTGGGCAAATCATCCAGAGAAGCGTCGCAATGCTTCTGGGCTGTTAGCAAGAGCTTTCCTTGCTGAGCCTTTTCACGTTGGAGATTAGCTGGACATTTGCCGGTTTAGTGCCTTGTTTCTTCTGCGCAGCTTGCACAAAGCTCATTGCGGCTTTCGCGGTTCGAGTTGTGCATCGCCGGAGCTCTGCGGGAAAGAGCGAGAGAAGAGCCGCGAAAGCTCCGAGTGCGGCCAGCTCGCGTGTAGCCGCGAATGTGCGCTGTTCGCCGGTTGCAGGGCGACTGCCTTCTGCGCGGCTGCTTCCAAGTTGACGGTAACTGCCAGCGTGCTAGCTGTGTAGGACAGTGAAGAAGCTGACGCGTGTGTGTCCGTAGAGCTGCTAGAAAGCGTACGTGACGAGCAGGAAGGGCTTTCAGAGCAGCCGGTTCTCGTCTTGGACAGTCGCCGCACATCCGCACTTTTAGTGCCTCAGAACCCCGGACAGCTTGCAAAACACGGCTGTAACTGTCCCAGCGCAAGCTGTTCAGGAAAGCACAGAAACGCGATGTTCGCGTGCTTTTAGCGCTGCTCGCAAGAAGCCTCCGGAGCAGGCACTTCTCGTGCAGCAACAACCGTGCCTGCTACGATCTTTCCTAGCCTCTTTTCCTCCGGGCAGCCGGCTTGAGCTGATGTGAAGTGTTGGTGGGCAAATCATCCAGAGAAGCGTCGCAATGCTTCTGGGCTGTTAGCAAGAGCTTTCCTTGCTGACCCTTTTCACGTTGGAGATTAGCTGGACATTTGCCGGTTTAGTGCCTTGTTTCTTCTGCGCAGCTTGCACAAAGCTCATTGCGGCTTTCGCGGTTCGAGTTGTGCATCGCCGGAGCTCTGCGGGAAAGAGCGAGAGAAGAGCCGCGAAAGCTCCGAGTGCGGCCAGCTCGCGTGTAGCCGCGAATGTGCGCTGTTCGCCGGTTGCAGGGCGACTGCCTTCTGCGCGGCTGCTTCCAAGTTGACGGTAACTGCCAGCGTGCTAGCTGTGTAGGACAGTGAAGAGGCTGACGCGTGTGTGTCCGTAGAGCTGCTAGAAAGCGTACGTGACGAGCAGGAAGGGCTTTCAGAGCAGCCGGTTCTCGTCTTGGACAGTCGCCACACATCCGCACTTTTAGTGCCTCAGAACCCCGGACAGCTTGCAAAACACGGCTGTAACTGTCCCAGCGCAAGCTGTTCAGGAAAGCACAGAAACGCGATGTTCGCGTGCTTTTAGCGCTGCTCGCAAGAAGCCTCCGGAGCAGGCACTTCTCGTGCAGCAACAACCGTGCCTGCTACGATCTTTCCTAGCCTCTTTTCCTCCGGGCAGCCGGCTTGAGCTGATGTGAAGTGTTGGTGGGCAAATCATCCAGAGAAGCGTCGCAATGCTTCTGGGCTGTTAGCAAGAGCTTTCCTTGCTGAGCCTTTTCACGTTGGAGATTAGCTGGACATTTGCCGGTTTAGTGCCTTGTTTCTTCTGCGCAGCTTGCACAAAGCTCATTGCGGCTTTCGCGGTTCGAGTTGTGCATCGCCGGAGCTCTGCGGGAAAGAGCGAGAGAAGAGCCGCGAAAGCTCCGAGTGCGGCCAGCTCGCGTGTAGCCGCGAATGTGCGCTGTTCGCCGGTTGCAGGGCGACTGCCTTCTGCGCGGCTGCTTCCAAGTTGACGGTAACTGCCAGCGTGCTAGCTGTGTAGGACAGTGAAGAGGCTGACGCGTGTGTGTCCGTAGAGCTGCTAGAAAGCGTACGTGACGAGCAGGAAGGGCTTTCAGAGCAGCCGGTTCTCGTCTTGCACAGTCGCCACACATCCGCACTTTTAGTGCCTCAGAACCCCGGACAGCTTGCAAAACACGGCTGTAACTGTCCCAGCGCAAGCTGTTCAGGAAAGCACAGAAACGCGATGTTCGCGTGCTTTTAGCGCTGCTCGCAAGAAGCCTCCGGAGCAGGCACTTCTCGTGCAGCAACAACCGTGCCTGCTACGATCTTTCCTAGCCTCTTTTCCTCCGGGCAGCCGGCTTGAGCTGATGTGAAGTGTTGGTGGGCAAATCATCCAGAGAAGCGTCGCAATGCTTCTGGGCTGTTAGCAAGAGCTTTCCTTGCTGACCCTTTTCACGTTGGAGATTAGCTGGACATTTGCCGGTTTAGTGCCTTGTTTCTTCTGCGCAGCTTGCACAAAGCTCATTGCGGCTTTCGCGGTTCGAGTTGTGCATCGCCGGAGCTCTGCGGGAAAGAGCGAGAGAAGAGCCGCGAAAGCTCCGAGTGCGGCCAGCTCGCGTGTAGCCGCGAATGTGCGCTGTTCGCCGGTTGCAGGGCGACTGCCTTCTGCGCGGCTGCTTCCAAGTTGACGGTAACTGCCAGCGTGCTAGCTGTGTAGGACAGTGAAGAGGCTGACGCGTGTGTGTCCGTAGAGCTGCTAGAAAGCGTACGTGACGAGCAGGAAGGGCTTTCAGAGCAGCCGGTTCTCGTCTTGCACAGTCGCCACACATCCGCACTTTTAGTGCCTCAGAACCCCGGACAGCTTGCAAAACACGGCTGTAACTGTCCCAGCGCAAGCTGTTCAGGAAAGCACAGAAACGCGATGTTCGCGTGCTTTTAGCGCTGCTCGCAAGAAGCCTCCGGAGCAGGCACTTCTCGTGCAGCAACAACCGTGCCTGCTACGATCTTTCCTAGCCTCTTTTCCTCCGGGCAGCCGGCTTGAGCTGATGTGAAGTGTTGGTGGGCAAATCATCCAGAGAAGCGTCGCAATGCTTCTGGGCTGTTAGCAAGAGCTTTCCTTGCTGACCCTTTTCACGTTGGAGATTAGCTGGACATTTGCCGGTTTAGTGCCTTGTTTCTTCTGCGCAGCTTGCACAAAGCTCATTGCGGCTTTCGCGGTTCGAGTTGTGCATCGCCGGAGCTCTGCGGGAAAGAGCGAGAGAAGAGCCGCGAAAGCTCCGAGTGCGGCCAGCTCGCGTGTAGCCGCGAATGTGCGCTGTTCGCCGGTTGCAGGGCGACTGCCTTCTGCGCGGCTGCTTCCAAGTTGACGGTAACTGCCAGCGTGCTAGCTGTGTAGGACAGTGAAGAGGCTGACGCGTGTGTGTCCGTAGAGCTGCTAGAAAGCGTACGTGACGAGCAGGAAGGGCTTTCAGAGCAGCCGGTTCTCGTCTTGGACAGTCGCCACACATCCGCACTTTTAGTGCCTCAGAACCCCGGACAGCTTGCAAAACACGGCTGTAACTGTCCCAGCGCAAGCTGTTCAGGAAAGCACAGAAACGCGATGTTCGCGTGCTTTTAGCGCTGCTCGCAAGAAGCCTCCGGAGCAGGCACTTCTCGTGCAGCAACAACCGTGCCTGCTACGATCTTTCCTAGCCTCTTTTCCTCCGGGCAGCCGGCTTGAGCTGATGTGAAGTGTTGGTGGGCAAATCATCCAGAGAAGCGTCGCAATGCTTCTGGGCTGTTAGCAAGAGCTTTCCTTGCTGAGCCTTTTCACGTTGGAGATTAGCTGGACATTTGCCGGTTTAGTGCCTTGTTTCTTCTGCGCAGCTTGCACAAAGCTCATTGCGGCTTTCGCGGTTCGAGTTGTGCATCGCCGGAGCTCTGCGGGAAAGAGCGAGAGAAGAGCCGCGAAAGCTCCGAGTGCGGCCAGCTCGCGTGTAGCCGCGAATGTGCGCTGTTCGCCGGTTGCAGGGCGACTGCCTTCTGCGCGGCTGCTTCCAAGTTGACGGTAACTGCCAGCGTGCTAGCTGTGTAGGACAGTGAAGAGGCTGACGCGTGTGTGTCCGTAGAGCTGCTAGAAAGCGTACGTGACGAGCAGGAAGGGCTTTCAGAGCAGCCGGTTCTCGTCTTGGACAGTCGCCACACATCCGCACTTTTAGTGCCTCAGAACCCCGGACAGCTTGCAAAACACGGCTGTAACTGTCCCAGCGCAAGCTGTTCAGGAAAGCACAGAAACGCGATGTTCGCGTGCTTTTAGCGCTGCTCGCAAGAAGCCTCCGGAGCAGGCACTTCTCGTGCAGCAACAACCGTGCCTGCTACGATCTTTCCTAGCCTCTTTTCCTCCGGGCAGCCGGCTTGAGCTGATGTGAAGTGTTGGTGGGCAAATCATCCAGAGAAGCGTCGCAATGCTTCTGGGCTGTTAGCAAGAGCTTTCCTTGCTGACCCTTTTCACGTTGGAGATTAGCTGGACATTTGCCGGTTTAGTGCCTTGTTTCTTCTGCGCAGCTTGCACAAAGCTCATTGCGGCTTTCGCGGTTCGAGTTGTGCATCGCCGGAGCTCTGCGGGAAAGAGCGAGAGAAGAGCCGCGAAAGCTCCGAGTGCGGCCAGCTCGCGTGTAGCCGCGAATGTGCGCTGTTCGCCGGTTGCAGGGCGACTGCCTTCTGCGCGGCTGCTTCCAAGTTGACGGTAACTGCCAGCGTGCTAGCTGTGTAGGACAGTGAAGAGGCTGACGCGTGTGTGTCCGTAGAGCTGCTAGAAAGCGTACGTGACGAGCAGGAAGGGCTTTCAGAGCAGCCGGTTCTCGTCTTGCACAGTCGCCACACATCCGCACTTTTAGTGCCTCAGAACCCCGGACAGCTTGCAAAACACGGCTGTAACTGTCCCAGCGCAAGCTGTTCAGGAAAGCACAGAAACGCGATGTTCGCGTGCTTTTAGCGCTGCTCGCAAGAAGCCTCCGGAGCAGGCACTTCTCGTGCAGCAACAACCGTGCCTGCTACGATCTTTCCTAGCCTCTTTTCCTCCGGGCAGCCGGCTTGAGCTGATGTGAAGTGTTGGTGGGCAAATCATCCAGAGAAGCGTCGCAATGCTTCTGGGCTGTTAGCAAGAGCTTTCCTTGCTGACCCTTTTCACGTTGGAGATTAGCTGGACATTTGCCGGTTTAGTGCCTTGTTTCTTCTGCGCAGCTTGCACAAAGCTCATTGCGGCTTTCGCGGTTCGAGTTGTGCATCGCCGGAGCTCTGCGGGAAAGAGCGAGAGAAGAGCCGCGAAAGCTCCGAGTGCGGCCAGCTCGCGTGTAGCCGCGAATGTGCGCTGTTCGCCGGTTGCAGGGCGACTGCCTTCTGCGCGGCTGCTTCCAAGTTGACGGTAACTGCCAGCGTGCTAGCTGTGTAGGACAGTGAAGAGGCTGACGCGTGTGTGTCCGTAGAGCTGCTAGAAAGCGTACGTGACGAGCAGGAAGGGCTTTCAGAGCAGCCGGTTCTCGTCTTGGACAGTCGCCACACATCCGCACTTTTAGTGCCTCAGAACCCCGGACAGCTTGCAAAACACGGCTGTAACTGTCCCAGCGCAAGCTGTTCAGGAAAGCACAGAAACGCGATGTTCGCGTGCTTTTAGCGCTGCTCGCAAGAAGCCTCCGGAGCAGGCACTTCTCGTGCAGCAACAACCGTGCCTGCTACGATCTTTCCTAGCCTCTTTTCCTCCGGGCAGCCGGCTTGAGCTGATGTGAAGTGTTGGTGGGCAAATCATCCAGAGAAGCGTCGCAATGCTTCTGGGCTGTTAGCAAGAGCTTTCCTTGCTGAGCCTTTTCACGTTGGAGATTAGCTGGACATTTGCCGGTTTAGTGCCTTGTTTCTTCTGCGCAGCTTGCACAAAGCTCATTGCGGCTTTCGCGGTTCGAGTTGTGCATCGCCGGAGCTCTGCGGGAAAGAGCGAGAGAAGAGCCGCGAAAGCTCCGAGTGCGGCCAGCTCGCGTGTAGCCGCGAATGTGCGCTGTTCGCCGGTTGCAGGGCGACTGCCTTCTGCGCGGCTGCTTCCAAGTTGACGGTAACTGCCAGCGTGCTAGCTGTGTAGGACAGTGAAGAGGCTGACGCGTGTGTGTCCGTAGAGCTGCTAGAAAGCGTACGTGACGAGCAGGAAGGGCTTTCAGAGCAGCCGGTTCTCGTCTTGGACAGTCGCCACACATCCGCACTTTTAGTGCCTCAGAACCCCGGACAGCTTGCAAAACACGGCTGTAACTGTCCCAGCGCAAGCTGTTCAGGAAAGCACAGAAACGCGATGTTCGCGTGCTTTTAGCGCTGCTCGCAAGAAGCCTCCGGAGCAGGCACTTCTCGTGCAGCAACAACCGTGCCTGCTACGATCTTTCCTAGCCTCTTTTCCTCCGGGCAGCCGGCTTGAGCTGATGTGAAGTGTTGGTGGGCAAATCATCCAGAGAAGCGTCGCAATGCTTCTGGGCTGTTAGCAAGAGCTTTCCTTGCTGACCCTTTTCACGTTGGAGATTAGCTGGACATTTGCCGGTTTAGTGCCTTGTTTCTTCTGCGCAGCTTGCACAAAGCTCATTGCGGCTTTCGCGGTTCGAGTTGTGCATCGCCGGAGCTCTGCGGGAAAGAGCGAGAGAAGAGCCGCGAAAGCTCCGAGTGCGGCCAGCTCGCGTGTAGCCGCGAATGTGCGCTGTTCGCCGGTTGCAGGGCGACTGCCTTCTGCGCGGCTGCTTCCAAGTTGACGGTAACTGCCAGCGTGCTAGCTGTGTAGGACAGTGAAGAGGCTGACGCGTGTGTGTCCGTAGAGCTGCTAGAAAGCGTACGTGACGAGCAGGAAGGGCTTTCAGAGCAGCCGGTTCTCGTCTTGGACAGTCGCCACACATCCGCACTTTTAGTGCCTCAGAACCCCGGACAGCTTGCAAAACACGGCTGTAACTGTCCCAGCGCAAGCTGTTCAGGAAAGCACAGAAACGCGATGTTCGCGTGCTTTTAGCGCTGCTCGCAAGAAGCCTCCGGAGCAGGCACTTCTCGTGCAGCAACAACCGTGCCTGCTACGATCTTTCCTAGCCTCTTTTCCTCCGGGCAGCCGGCTTGAGCTGATGTGAAGTGTTGGTGGGCAAATCATCCAGAGAAGAGTCGCAATGCTTCTGGGCTGTTAGCAAGAGCTTTCCTTGCTGACCCTTTTCACGTTGGAGATTAGCTGGACATTTGCCGGTTTAGTGCCTTGTTTCTTCTGCGCAGCTTGCACAAAGCTCATTGCGGCTTTCGCGGTTCGAGTTGTGCATCGCCGGAGCTCTGCGGGAAAGAGCGAGAGAAGAGCCGCGAAAGCTCCGAGTGCGGCCAGCTCGCGTGTAGCCGCGATGATGCGCTGTTCGCCGGTTGCAGGGCGACTGCCTTCTGCGCGGCTGCTTCCAAGTTGACGGTAACTGCCAGCGTGCTAGCTGTGTAGGACAGTGAAGAGGCTGACGCGTGTGTGTCCGTAGAGCTGCTAGAAAGCGTACGTGAAGAGCAGGAAGGGCTTTCAGAGCAGCCGGTTCTCGTCTTGGACAGTCGCCACACATCCGCACTTTTAGTGCCTCAGAACCCCGGACAGCTTGCAAAACGCGGCTGTAACTGTCCCAGCGCAAGCTGTTCAGGAAAGCACAGAAACGCGATGTTCGCGTGCTTTTAGCGCTGCTCGCAAGAAGCCTCCGGAGCAGGCACTTCTCGTGCCCCACAGTTTTGAGGAATCAGCTAGCAAAGGACTTGGAATCATGGGAACCACCTTCAGAAGAAGGGAAGGTGTTACAGTATGTAGACGACCTTCTTATTGCAACCAGAACCAAAGAATCCTGTGTCATTTGGACCGTGAGTCTGTTAAATTTCCTGGGACTACAGGGATATCGGGTTTCTAAGAAAAAGGCACAGGCGTTGTTACAACCCCAGGTCACGTACCTGGGGTACGAGATCAGTGCCGGACAACGGATCCTAGGACAAGCCCGGAAAGAGCCATATGCCAAAGCCCCCGACCACAAACTATAAAGGAACTACGGACATTCTTAGGAATGACAGGGTGGTGCCAACTTTGGATATGTGATTATGGTCTGCCTGTTTAAGCCACTCTATTCCCTGATAGCAGCTAACCAAAAGGATCTCCAGTGGGATGCTGAGTCAGATCGAGCCTTCCATCAGCTGAAGAAAGCCCTGATGTCGGCATCAGCATTGGGACTTCCTGATGTGAGTAAGCCATTTTTTCTATTTTCCCACGAAAAACAAGGAATGGCACTAGGAATATTGGCACAAGATTTGGGACCATACAGACGGGCGGTAGCATACTTCTCCAAACAGCTGGATGCCGCTGCGAAAGGGTGGCTGTTCTGGTTTTGTTAGTGGGGGGGTGCTAAGGTGGTAGCTTCTGTAGGAAACTGCTAGAAGTCGCTCCCCTTTGTTCAGTGGACTTGGCCGGGCCTAGGGCGGACCCACTGCTGGCCAAGGCCGAGCCAATTGGTAGCAGAATGTTCTGTGATAATGCCTCTGCTATAACATATTTAAGAAGGGGGAAACAGAAAAAAAAAAAGGGAGAGATGTGAAGCAGCTGAGCGGGGGGCAGAGAGGGGGAAGCGCGAGCCTTGTGGGCCTTGCAGGCCTCACCCTCTGGCCTCCCGCCGGGCAGCCGACTGGGCCCAACTCGGCCCGGCCTGGCTGCAAGAAGTGGAGAGGAGCAGTTGAAGTGAATAAGATGTAAAAAGGATCCTGAGAGGCGTCTGCCAGCCTGTTGCGAGGAACGGCTGCAGACGCCAAGGTCAGTGAAGAAGGAGGGGGAGGAGTAATATGGCTTCTGGCCAAGATTCCTCTGCAACTCGTGGTGACGACCATGGTGGAGCAGGTTGTCCCCCTGCAGCCCATGGAGGTCCACGGAGGGGCAGAGGTCCACCTGCAGCCTGTGGAGGACCCCACGCCGGAACAGGTAGAGGCCTGAAGGAGACTGTGCCCCGTGGAGGGCCCGCTGGGACAGCTGTTCTAGAGGGACTGCACCCTGTGGAAGAGATGACCCATGCCGGGGCAGTTTCACGGAGGACTGTGGCCCGTGGGAGGGACCCCACGCTGGAGCAGAGGAGGAATGCAAGTAGTTCTTCCCCCAACGATGACACAGAGGCGTAAAACAACGCGTGATGAACTGACTGCGACCCCCATTCCCCCCCCCCCGCCCCCGACCCCCCCTCCATGCTGCTCGGGAGGGGAAGGTAGTAGAGATAATGTTAAGCCCGGGAAGAGGGAGGAGTGGGGGGAGGTTATCTTGTTCCCTGTCTCATTCTCCTGCTAGTTTTAGAAATAAATGAGTGTTTTTCCCCAAGTCGAGTCTGTTTTGCCTGTAACGGTAACTTTACAAATTTCTTCCCGTCCTTATCTCAAACCTCGAGCCGTTTTTCTTATATCATCTCCCCCTATTCTCTCGGAGGGTGGGGGGAGCGAGAGAGAGACTGTGTAGTCTGGTCCTGATCAGGGCTGAACTGCGACAGTGGCCCAGCTGTCTGAGAGCAGTAGCAGCTGTCATTCTAAACATTCAAGAAGCCTGAAAGTTCACTCTAGGCCAGAAAATGACTGTCCTAGTTTCCCAGACTGTATCTGCGGTCCTTGAAGCAAAAGGAGGGCATTGGCTTTCCCCACAAAGGTTCCTGAAATATCAAGCTATAATGGTTGAACAGGATGATGTTGAAATCGTGACCACAAACATCATCAATCCGGCCTCATTCCTTGATGGGAACATCGGGGAGCCGGTGAGTCATGACTGCTTGGAAACAATTGAAACCATGTATTCTAGTCGAACGGATCTTAAAGATGTCCCTGTCGATGGAGCCGAACATTGGTTCACCGATGGAAGCAGCTATATGTTAAATGGAAGGCGACATTCCGGATATGCTGTTACCACTTTTGAAAAGGTGATAGAGTCCAGGCCACTATCAGCCGACGTCTCAGCCCAAAAGGCCGAGATCATAGCCCTTACCTGAGCCCTGGAGAGAGCCCAGGGAAGGACTGTAAACATTTGGACTGACCCTAAATATGCCTTTGGGGTGGTACATGCCCATGGAGCAATATGGAAGGAAAGAGGACTGTTAAATTCTCATGGAAAAACCATCAAACACGCAGAAGGGATTTTGAAAATCCTGAATGCAGTCCAGCTTCCCAAAAAGGTGGCAATTATGCATATTAAAGCACACCAGAAAGTGAGCACAGAATTGGAAAGAGGAAATGAGCTGGCAGATAGGGAAGCAAAACAAGCAGCTAGAGAAACAATCAAGGTAGAGGGTGCGCTAATACCTGATGGACAGGTATTTCTAGAAGGTAAACCAGAATACACAAAGGAAGTCGGCAAACTTATTAATGATCTAAAGGGGTCATATAATGAGGAAGGGTGGGCCAATTACTACCCCTCACACGGGAGGGTAGTAATTCCCTCCTACATGATATGGTCAGTAGTCCGAGAAGAACATAGAAAAAGACACTGGGGGGAGGGGGGGGCAGAAGCCCTATATAAAGATCTCATCAGGAACATAATAGTGTGAAACTTAGACACTACCGTTAGACAAGTAACTCAACAATGTGATCTTTGTCTCCAGACTAATCCTAAAGTTGTAAAAGAGCCGAAACTTGAAAAAATCGGAAAGGGGAATGGTCCGGGACAACGTTGGCAGATTGATTTCTCAGAACTCCCTAGAAAAGGGGGGTATCGATACTTATTAGTACTTACGGATACCTTTTCAGGCTGGCCAGAAGCTTTCCCGTGCGGAACTGCTAAAGCCTGGGAAGTAACCAAAATACTGCTCCAGGAAATAGTACCTAGGTTTGGAGTCCCAGCAGTAATGCCCTCGGATAGAGGACCACATTTTGTGTCCAGAATAGTACAAGCAATTAGCCACCATCTAGGGATAGAGTGGCAATTACATACCTCTTACCGACCACAATCAAGTGGCCAGGTGGAGAAAATGAATCACCCAATCAAACAACAGATTGTCAAGTTGGGTCAGGAAACTAATCTAACTTTACCATTAGCTCTTATACGAATACGAACCAGACCAAGAGCAAGAGAAGGGCTTAGTCCATTCGAAATTCTATATGGACGACCCTATGGGGTACAAAAGGGAACGTCTTCACAAATTGGTGAAGAAATAATGACCTCCTATATGGTGGCACTAAACAAACAATTAAAAAGAATTGAAAAACATGCAATGGGAACACGTCGTAGGGGTCTGGATGGGCCTGTTCACGATATACAACCAGGGGACTATGTATATGTTAAGTCTCTTACAGAAAAAACTCTGGAACCACAGTGGGCCGGACCTTTTCAAGTCCTCCTCTCCACCTACACGGCAATTAAGGTAAAGGGACAGAACTCCTGGATACACCATACTCGGATCAAGAGAGCCTCTGCAACCTTGTGGAAAGTAACTCCAGACAACAACGAAGACTTGAGACTTAAACTCGTTCGAACGGATAAGGGCGGGAACAGTGCAGTAGTGAACCGGAGGGACACCACAGCAAACGATACCGGACAAAGAAACCGGGACCGGCCAGTAACTAATCTCGCCCAAATCTGTCATCGGTACAGTTTATATCTTATTTGTCATTTTATTATAGGAAATATAAAACCCATTTTAGCAGGTCACCAAAGGCAGTACATTATCTACAGAAGTAGCTGTACTAATCCACTAGACCAACTAAATCCTAAAATGACCAATTGTTTAATTGGAATTGTGATTGGGCTTACAATATTTTCCTGCATCTTACCACTAACTTGTAATCAAAAGGACACCAAATGGCCGTGGTCTCACGCCTCCCTTGGGTTTACAGGAAGCATGGGACCACCTTTTAAACGGTCGGGCTTAAACTTGGCCACTGTGGTTATGCACAAAATGGAAATGTACTCAGGGCATGAGTGGGGCTGGGACAGAGGCAACAGGGATCCTTAATACTATGGTGCGCCCCGTTGTGATCTTATTGATTAGCTTAGGGGTTTTATTAATATTAACTATTGTGCTGTACCTATGGGTTTGGAGAATGTTTAAGAAAGTAACACTGTCGTAGTTCAGCCCCGATCAGGACCAGACTACGCAGTCTCTCTCTCACTCCTCCCACCCTCCGAGAGAACAGGGGGAGATAATGTAAGGAAAAACGGCTCGAGGTTTGAGATAAGGACAGGGAGAAATCCTTAAATTTACCGTCACGGGCAAAACAGACTCGACTTGGGGAAAACTATTCATTTATTACTACAAACAGCAAGATAATGAGACAGAGAACAAGATAACCTCCCTCCACCCCTCCCTCTTCCCAAGCTTAACATCGAGCGATATAAAACCGGGAAGGGGGCAGGGCCACCCGGTTTTTCACTGAGGGGGCGGGGCCATCGCGGCTGCACCCCCCGCCTAGGCCCCGCCCCCCTCCCCCGGCCAGGCGGCGTTCACTGGAAGGGGCTGCACGACAAGGACGACGCCGGCGCCTACGCCATGGCCAGCGTCTCCGGCAGCGACGAGGGCTGAGCCCCCGCGGACGGCCCCGTGCCGGGAGGAAGCCCCGCCCACCCCCTTCCTCCGAGGAAGAGGAGGGGACGGCGCTGCTTTGCCAGCGCGGCATGGGCCACGAGTAAAAACTCCCCTGGGCCCCTTCCCGCCTCTCATCTCTGCCCAGCGTTCTGTCCCAAGATGGCCGCCGTGGGCGGGGCCATCGCGGGTCTTGAGAGCTCAACCAGGTTGGCCAACCCAACGTGGCCCCGCCCATAAGCTGGGGGGGTGGGGGGCGGAGCTCACTCGGGTCTCACCTTGCCGCCATTGGACACCGGAGGTCTTCCCTCGCCGCCATTGGGTGTCTCGGGTCGTCCCTCGCCGCGATTGGGTGTCTCGGGTCCTCCCTCGCCGTGGGTGGGGCGACCCCCAAAATGGCCTCCTTGCCCCACAAAATGCGCTCTCGCCCCCGAAAGTGGTCTCCTGCCCCATAACTGGGCCTTCTACCCCCCAAAATGGCGTCCTGCCCCCCAAAATGCTCTCTTGCCCCCGAAAGTGGCCCCCTGCCCCACAACTGGGCCTTCTACCCCCCCAAAATGGCGTCCTGCCCCCATAAAATGGCGTCCTGCTGTTATAGTTTATCTGCCCTCTTTGTCCAATTAACTGACAGAGATTGGCCAATTAAAAATTTGGTTTATTAAAGCAAGCGACCAGTAAGCAAAACAGCGCTGGGCGGCCGGGGAGTCTCCTGCTCCGCCAACGGCGCGCGCCGAGATAGCAAACCGCCCCATTCTTATACAGTAAAAACAATAAATATTCCGTTGATGCTTATACATATTCATTACCTAAACCCACCTACTCTCGCTTCGTATGCTAATTAGCTTATCAGTCCTTCGCGCTTGCGCAAATTCTCCCAGGAATTGTGGGCGAGGGTCTTCGGGGGTCTTTTGGGAGGAAGGCCGTAGGTCTTCTTCACGGTGTACTTTTCACCTTTGCCTGGAATGTGCTGTTCCCACAAGTTGGCAGTGTCCTTATCAGTCTGAGCCGATTCGTGTCCTTCTTGAACAAGGAGATTTATGTGATGGGTGCCATCCTGTTCTCGAATCCTTGCTCCTTTTAATCACTCCCTCCCTCCCTCGAGATAATGTGAGACTGTTTCTTGCTCCAAACCAGACTTCCCCCTCCCACTAATTGCTTCTTCAAACTATATGGTTAGAAAGTTACTGGTTTTATACCCTTCATCTTTATGAGCCCCCCCCCGCTCCCTCCTTTCGCAGTCCTGCATGCCGTTTTTACATAGCCAGGTGCCTGTGGCTGACCTTGTGTATTTAATGTAACTTTCTTGTGGCCGACTTTGTGTATTTCATATAACTCTCCATTGTTCTGACAAGGTTTGATGAACAAACAGCTCACAGTTTATTACAATCCCCCCTTTTTCTTTTCACTATTTTGTTCATCAAATCGCTTAAGCACCTGCTGGCTCAAAATGAGGGTCTCCTCCACCTCCGGTATTCCTCCCAGAGGTTCATGCTTGGCTCTCATAAGCATCAAATGAGCTGCTTCCAATCTGTTTTTTACAATTGTAACTACTCTATTGAATATACAGGGTCCAAAAGTTAATACCAGTATTAATATAATCAAGGGTCCTGCAATGGTAGATAGTAATGCGGTAAGCCAAGGAGAGTGGTTAAACCAGGACTCATACCAGCTTTGTTGCGTTTCTTGTTCTCGTTTTCGTTTTTCTAGGCCTTCCCGAAGTTTTGTCATAGTATCCCTTACAATCCCTGTGTGATCAGCATATACACAACATTGTTCTCCCAAGGCAGCACATAGCCCACCTTGTTGTAGAAACATTAAATCTAACCCCCTTCGGTTTTGTAGCACCACCTCTGATAATGATCTAACAGATTTTTCCAAGGCAGTTATTGATTGTTCAATTCTTACCAAGTCTTCGTCTACTGCTATTCTAAGTGATTGAAATTTCTGATTTTGTTGGACCAATGACGTTATTCCTGTGCCCGCGCCTGTTGCTCCTACAGCTATCAAAGTGGCTATTGTCAAAGCCGTAAAGGTAAATGGTTCTCGTTTCTGTAAGTGGTGACTCTGGGTATTCTGGTTATTATGCACAAATTCCTCAGGGTGGTATATGATCCGGGGGATTATCATCACTTGGATGCAATATTCCTCATATTCGTTGAACAATTTAAGAGATAAACAGGGAGTGATTCCAGTTTTGGAGCAGATCCATTTGGTGTTACGGGCTGGTATTAGCCAATCAGCAGGGGGCTTCCCTTTCAGGGAAGCTCTTATCTTGCATAATTTATTTTTCTCTGGGGGTACATTCCCAATACATCTCCCTTGTCCCGATACATGTTGCATCGTCAGGCCTGGTTTTCGACCTTCAGAATCCCATAAACATTGTGTTGGGTTTGAACCATTTACCCTTTTCGCCTTTGAGTGGATGCCTATTGCCTCATAGAAGGGAGGTCTAGTATCGCAACACACCCAGCAATGTTTGTGTTTGTGTGGTTTGTGTGATTTAATTTGGGTTTGTCTGGTTTAATACCAGGTAACTGGCTTGCATCAGTTTCCAAAGAGGGTTATCCCCAGAGTTTTCGTCAGGGGTTTGGATGGCTTGGGTACTATTCATTACAATAACTTTCGTTACATCACCCTCTGTTTCCTTGACCAAACTATCAGTCAATGTCTGGTCGGGGTCTGTTTTCTTAGCCAAATCATCAGTCAGGACCTGCTTGGGGCCTACTGGCAGTGGATCATTCGAGGCTGGTTTCTTTTTAATGTGTATTAGCCCACCTCTATCTTGCCCTAGTTCCTTATTATAACGAACTCCCCAAGTTCTTCCTACTAGCCAGCTAGGGTCCTGAGGTCGGGTCACATTCAAGTGCCAGTAGTTGCAACTCCACTTTGCGATACTGACAGACCCACTTCTATCCAGTGTACGTACCACTTGCGGCTTACATCCATAAGGGGCCCAAGATACCTTCAAGAAGGGATCTTTTCCAGGCTCTGGAATCCACCGGTTAGCAATTGTTTCACAACCCCAGTATGCGCAAAAATGTTGTCCTGGTTGGTTACAATACGATTTCCCAGGGTTAGAGCTCGGGCATAGATAAAATGGTGTACCTTCATTTTTACACGCTCCATCTACTGGCGCTAACTGACACAGAGTGGTCTTAAAGGCAGGGGCCCCTGGAGTTATTATAGTTTGTATGACTTTATCATCATCAATGCCCACTTGATGCAGTGTCCATTCGAATGGCTGATGAGCTTGGTGGCTCCGTTTCCCCCATGTTTGTGGTAACATTAAAAACAGAATAGTCAGGACGTACCGAAAAGGGTGAAGCCTCCAATTTTGTTTTAAGCCAATTTGACTAGTGCCTTTTTCCCATTTGGAACCTCGGGGCCTTTTCACTTGGAGGGCCTTTAAATCATCTGCAGTGACAGGGGTCAGTTCTCCACAGCACCTTGTCCCTCCACCTCGCTCGTCAACTCGGTTGCTTCGAGCTACGAGGAATGTCATCTTCTTGGTGGCAAGGACAATCTTCAGGAGAAATGTGACAGTGAATCGGCCCTCACTTATTTATTTTCTGTTCGGCTCCCGATTCTCCTGGGAGTAGCACTTTGGTATTTTATTTTTAAATTGTTTAAACGAGGCTACTCCTGTTTTCGGCACTTCCAAAGATATGTAAGTTCCTTCCCTGCTACTACCAAACTTATTGCTACAATTAATATGAACTATGTGACACATCACTTTTCTTAAAGGCTCATATATATAATGATAATTACAATTACAACCACAATTCTGATTTCAATATAGTCCTTGTATCCATGTATTTTCCAGGTCTCCAAGTGTGGTTCTTCTGTAAAAAAAAGGTTAACAAGCGAAGCGTCTCCGCCTTACCGATACATGTTCATTGCTCAGTTCAATTTATTAGTCTGTCTTTTTCTTCGCAGTTTTAATTTCAAGGTATTCGGGTCTCCAGAGCTCTCCCACTGCTCCTCGGAGATGGGTCCTTTTACCCGGCTGGCATGGGTCCACCCCCGTTCAGCAGTCCGGATGGCGGTTTCTGTAGTGAGTAAAACAAGATAAGGCCCTTCCCAGCGGGGAGTTAGTGAGGACTCCTTCCATGGCCTAATTAAAACGTTATCTCCAGGTTGTATATTGTGTATTGCAATGTCCAACGGAGGCCTTTGTACTGCTAAGCCTTTATCTCGCAATTGTTTCCTCATAGACATGAGTTGGATTATGTACTGTTTCAGTTGTAAATTTTCAGCCTGGGGATGATCTCGGGGAACCTCCAAATCATAAGGCATTCCATATAACATTTCGAAAGGGGAGATTCCCACATCCGTGTGAGGTTGGATTCTAATATTTAATAAGGCTAAGGGAAGGCATTTTACCCAAGATAATTTGGTCTCCATCATTAATTTGGTCAGTTGTTTCTTTATCTCACCGTTTACCCGCTCTATTTTTCCCGAACTCTGTGGGTGCCAGGGTGTATGATATTCCCACTTGGTCCCCAAAGCAGTAAAAACTTCTTTTATGATTTTTGAAGCAAAATGTGGTCCCCTATCAGAGTCAATAGTTTCAATAGAGCCATACCTAGGTATCACATTTTCAAGCAATAGTTTTGTCACCGTTTGGGCAGTGGCCCTGACTGTTGGAAATGCTTCTACAAAGTGTGTTAAATGATCTATTATTACCAACAAATATCTATACCTGCCTACTTTCGGTAGTTCGGTGAAGTCTATCTGAATTTTGGCGAAGGGTCGGTGAGCCAAATCTCTTCCCCCTAATGGTCTTTCTCTTAATTGGTGCTTGTTCACTTTTTGGCAAATTAGGCAATCTCCAATTATTCTTTTTGCTATATTATATACCCCAATGCAAGCATATTTTATGGCAAATTGATCTACTAGTGCTTGAACCCCCCAGTGGGTGTTTTCATGGTACTTGCGCATGATTCTTATAGCCATAGTTTTTGAAATGACCTCTCGTCCATCAGGAAGTTCCCATTCTCCAGATTTGACTTCCCTTGCCCCCATTCGGACTAACTTGTCTTTCTCCTGCACAGTGAAGCTGTACAGGTGGTACTCTTCCCCATGCGCACAACAAAACTGATAATTAGGATTCGCACAGCTACAATGAAGTGTGCTCTTCCAACAATCCTTGCAAGGAAACTTTCTATCTTTCTTTTCCTTGAAGATCATTAAAGCCGCTCGTTTTGCTTCTTGATCTGCTAGATTGTTTCCCCTTGTCAGTGGAGTTAATCCCCGCTGATGCCCTTTTAAATGGACCACTGCTATTCCTACCGGCCTCCGTAAAGCCTGCAAAATTTCAATTATTAACTCCTGATGAACCAATCCCTTTCCCTGGGAATTTATTAAGCCTCTTTCTTCCCAAATTTTCCCAAATGTATGCACTATTCCAAAGGCATATTTGGAATCCGTATAGACGGTGCCGATTTTTCCTTCTAATAATTGTAAAGCTCTTAAAACTGCGTATAACTCGCATGCTTGAGCCGACCAACTGGGACTCAGGGGCCCTGATTCTATTACCTTAAATGTTTTTCCATTAATTATCGCATATCCTGATTTTCTTTTCCCCTCTATTACCCGGGAAGATCCATCTACAAAAAGTTTTTCCCCATCCTCTAGCTCTTCTTCCTCCAAATCTGGTCTAATTTTGGCTTGTTCTTCAATAGTGTGCAGGCAATCATGAGTTATTTCCTCTGACGGTTCCCCGTACAGAAATTGTGCTGGATTCTGTAAACCAGTAACTTCAAGTTCTAGTTTAGGTGAAGATATCAGGATACCCTCGTACTTCAGGAGCCTGGCATCAGTAATCCACTTTTCAGCTTTCTGTTGTAAAATTCCTCTAATATTGTGGGGTGATAATACTTTCAGTTCTCCCCCAAAGGTAACTTTGTGAGCCTCTTCCACTAGCAGAGCCGCAGCCACTATAGCTTGTAGGCAGATAGGCCATCCTCTGCTTACAGGGTCTAACAATTTAGAAAGGTATCCTACAGGCTTTTTCTTCCCTGCCCATTCTTGCACTAACACCCCATATGCTGTTCCTTCATCAACATTAATAAATAAATAAAATGGTTTCTTGACATCCGGTAAACTCAAAACAGGAGTGTTTACCAAATCCATTTTTAAAACTTCCAATTGTTCATCATCATCCTTAGACCATTTTAATAGGCCATCCTTAGATATCTTAGCATATAAAAATTTTACTTTCCTACTATAGCCTTCAATCCATTGTCTACAATATCCCAAAAGGCCCAGCAATTGTCTGATCTGTCTCTTAGTTTTTGGAGCCGGCAATGATAATATGCCCTGAACTCTTTCTGGGTCTAACTTCTTAGTTCCTTTACTCAATCTGTGCCCTAAATATTTCACTTCCTTTTCGACAAATTGCAGTTTTGATTTCGACACCTTTAATCCCTGTAAACTTAAAAAATTTAACAACCTAATACTCTCCTCCCTAACTGCCTCCTCATCGCTGCCGGCCAACAGTAAATCGTCCACATACTGGACAAGGGTCACCCCCCCACCTAATTCGTACCCCCTCAATATTTGTTCTAATGCCTGTCCAAACAAATTTGGAGACTCGGTGAACCCTTGAGGTAAAACGGTCCACCGTAATTGTTGTTTTCTGTAAGTGTCCGGGTCTTCCCATTCAAAAGCAAAATAATCCCTGCAATCTTTCTTTAAGGGGCATGCCCAGAAGGCATCCTTTAAATCAATTACACTATACCACTGATCATTGGGGCCCAGCTGGCTTAAAAGTGTATGAGGGTTTGCCACTACAGGGAATCTGGTAACCGTTCATTTGTTAATTTCTCGTAAATCATGCACTAATCTGTATGTCCCATCAGGTTTCTTTACAGGTAAGATGGGGGTGTTAAAAGGGGACATGCAAGGTTCTAATATTCCTTTTTCAATTAACCTTTGAATCTCAGGTTTCAATCCCTGTCTCCCCTCCATCGGTAGGGGGTATTGTTTTATTCTCACTGGTATTTCTGGGTTTCTTATTGTCACTGAAAAAGGTTCAATATCCAATTTTCCAATGGTCTCCGGAGTGTACCATACCTCAGGGTTTATTTTCCCCTCATCAACTGTCCGTAAAGGACACAACTTAATTCTTAGTTCATTTTTTATGACTTCTAAGCCAATCCCTAATTCTATCATTAAATCTCTGCCCAATAAGTTATAGTCCGCCTCAGGCACTAACAGCAAGGACCCCACCCCAAATTTAGAATCACTTTCCAAAACCACATTTTTTATTACGGGAACCCCAAAAGGCTCTCCTTTTGCTCCAATAACTTCTACTTTCTCCGAGGATGTCCCACACCCCCGGGGCAATTTTTGAACAGTAGATCTTTCTGCTCCAGAGTCCACTAGGAACTCTATTTCTTATCGCTGGGGACCCACTTTTAATGCCAGCAACTCAAGTGCCAGCAACTCAAGCTCTTGCTGCTCCTCACCGCCCATTCCCAGCGCATCTACAGCACCACAGACATCGGGGCTCCGGGCTTTCCCTGACGAACAGGGCTTCGACCTTTACCACCAGCTGAACCTGGGCGCCCACTGAAAGTAAAACCCCGAAAAATCACGAACGTCGGATGATTCCTCCCACACAGAAAGTGCCAGCAACTCAAGCTCTTGCTGCTACTCACCGGACTTTGGCAGTGCATCTACAGCACCACAGACATCACGGCTCCGGGCTTTCCCTGACCAACAGGGCTTCGACATTTACCACCAGCTGCACCTGGGCGCCCACTGAAAAAAATAAACGAAAAATCATGAACATCGGACGATTGCTCCCACACCAAAAGTGCCAGCCAGTCAAGCGCTTGCTGCTCCTCACCGGCCATTGGCAGCGCATCTACAGCACCACAGACATCAGGGCTCTGGGCTTTCCCTGACGAACAGGGCTTCGACGTTTACCACCAGCTGAACCTGGGCGCCCACTGAAAAAAATAAACGAAAAATCACGAACATCGGACGATTGCTCCCACAGCGAAAGTGCCAGCCAGTCAAGCTCTTGCTGCTCCTCACCGGCCATTGGCAGCGCATCTACAGCACCACAGACATCGGGGCTCCGGGCTTTCCCTGACCAACAGGGCTTCGACGTTTACCACTCGCTGCAGCTGGGCTCCCACTGAAAAGAACCCCGAAAAATCACAAACGTCGGACGATTGCTCCCACACCAAAAGTGCCAGCAACTCAAGCTCTTGCTGCTACTCACCGGACTTTGGCAGTGCATCTACAGCACCACAGACATCGGGGCTCCGGGCTTTCCCTGACCAACAGGGCTTCGACGTTTACCACCAGCTGCACCTGGGTGCCCACTGAAAAAAAACACAAAAAATCACAAACGTCGGACGATTGCTCCCACACCGAAAGTGCCAGCCTGTCAAGCTCTAGCTGCTCCTCACCAGCCATTCCCAGTGCATCTACAGCACCACAGACATCGGGGCTCTGGGCTTTCCCTGACGAACAGGGCTTAGAAGTTTACTACCAGCTGAACCTGGGCGCCCACTGGAAAAAAAATCCCCAAATATCACGAACGTCGGACGATTGCTCCCACACCGAAAGTGCCAGCCAGTCAAGCTTTTGCTGCTCCTCCCCGGCCATTGGCAGCGCATGAACAGCACCACAGACATCGGGGCTCCGGGCTTTCCCTGACGAACAGGGCTTCGACATTTACCACCAGCTGCACCTGGTTACCCACTGAAAAAAAACCCCGAAGAATCACGAACGTCGGACGATTGCTCCCACACCGAAAGTGCCAGCCAGTCAAGCTCATGCTGCTTCTCACCAGCCATTCCCAGCGCATCTACAGCACGACAGACATCGGGGATCCGGGCTTTCCCTGAGCAACAGGGCTTCGACATTTACCACCAGCTGCACCTGGGCCCCCACTGAAAAGAACCCCGAAAAATCACGAACGTCGGACGATTGCTCCCACACCGAAAGTGCCAGCCAGTCAAGCTCTTGCTGCTCCTCCCCGGCCATTCCCAGCGCATCTACAGCACCACAGACATCGGGGCTCCGGGCTTTCCCTGACAAACAGGGCTTCGACGTTTACCACCAGCTGCACCTGGGCAACCACTGAAATAAAACCCCGAAAAATCACGAACGTTGGACGATTGCTCCCACACCAAAAGTGCCAGCAACTCAAGCTCTTGCTGCTCCTCACCTCCCATTCCCAGCGCATCTACAGCACCACAGACATCGCGGCTCCGGGCTTTCCCTGACCAACAGTGCTTCGACGTTTACCACCAGCTGCACCTGGTTGCCCACTGAAAAAAAAACCCTGAAAAATCAAAAACGTCGGACGATTGATCCCACACCGAAAGTGCCAGCCTGTCAAGCTCTGGCTGTTCCTCACCGGCCATTGGCAGCGCATCTACAGCACCACAGACATCGCGGCTCCGGGCTTTCCCGGACCAACAGGGCTTCGACGTTTACCACCAGCTGAGCCTGGGCGCCAACTGAAAAGAACCCCGAAAAATCACGAACATCGGACGATTGCTCCCACAACGAAAGTGCCAGCAACTCAAGCTCTTGCTGCTCCTCACCGGACTTTGGCAGCGCATCTACAGCACCACAGACATCGGGGCTCCGGGCTTTCCCTGACCAACAGGGCTTCGACGTTTACCACTCGCTGAACCTGGGCTCCCACTGAAAAGAACCCCGAAAAATCACGAACATCGGACAATTGCTCCCACACCGAAAGTTCCAGCCAGTCAAGCTCTTGCTGCTCCTCACCGGCCACTGGCAGCGCATCTACAGCACCACAGACATCGGGGCTCTGGGCTTTCCCTGACAAACAGGGCTTCGATGTTTACCACCAGCTGAACCTGGGCGCCCACTGAAATAAAACCCCGAAAAATCACAAACGTCGGACGATTCCTCCCACACAGAAAGTGCCAGCAACTCAAGCTCTTGCTGTTCCTCACCGGACTTTGGCAGTGCATCTACAGCACCACAGACATCACGGCTCAGGGCTTTCCCTGACCAACAGGGCTTCGACGTTTACCACCAGCTGCACCTGTGCGCCCACTGAAAAAAACCCCGAAAAATCACAAACGTCGGACGATTGCTCCCACACCAAAAGTGCCAGCCAGTCAAGCTCTTGCTGCTCCTCACCGGCCATTGGCAGCGCATCTACAGCACCACAGACATCGTGGCTCCGGGCTTTCCCTGTCCAACAGGCCTTCGACATTTACCACCAGCTGCACCTGGGCGCCCACTGAAATAAAACCCCGAAAAATCACGAACGTCGGACGACTGCTCCCACACCCAAAGTTCCAGCAACTCAAGCTCTTGCTGCTCCTCACCGGACAGTGGCAGTGCATCTACAACACCACAGACATCGGGGCTCCGGGCTTTCCCTGACCAACAGGGCTTCGACGTTTACCACTCGCTGAAACAGGGCTCCCACTGAAAATAACCCCGAAAAATCACGAACGTCGGACGATTGCTCCCACACCGAAAGTGCCAGCCAGTCAAGCTCATGCTGCTTCTAACCAGCCATTCCCAGCGCATCTACAGCGCCACAGACATCGGGGCTCCGAGCTTTCCCTGACCAACAGGGCTTCGACGTTTACCACCAGCTGCACCTGGGCGCCCACTGAAAAAAACCCCTAAAAATCAGGAACATCGGACGATTGCTCCCACATTGAAAGTGCCAGCAACACAAGCTCTTGCTGCTGCTCACTGCCCATACCCAGCGCATCTACAGCACCACAGACATCGGGGCTCCGGGCTTTCCATGACCAACAGGGCTTAGACGTTTACCAGCAGCTGCACCTGGTTACCCACTGAAAAAAAACCTTGAAAAATCACGAAGATCGGACGATTTCTCCCACACCGAAAGTGCCAGCCAGTCAGGCTCTTGCTGCTAATCACCGCCCATTCCCAGCGCATCTACAGCACCACAGACATTTGGGCTCCGGACTTTCCCTGACTAACAGCACTTCGACGTTTACCACCAGCTGAACATGGGTGCCCATTAAAAAAAAAACCCGAAAAAAACACAAACGTCGGACGATTGCTCCCACACCGAAAGTGCCAGCCAGTCAAGCTCTTGCTGCTCCTCACCGGCCATTCCCAGCGCATCTACAGCACCACAGACATCGGGGCTCCGGGCTTTCCCTGACCAACAGGGCTTCGACGTTTACCACCAGCTGCACCTGGGCTCCCACTGAAATAAAACCCCGAAAAATCACGAACGTCGGACGATTGCTCCCACACCAAAAGTGCCAGCAACTCAAGCTCTTGCTGCTCCTCACCTCCCATTCCCAGCGCATCTACAGCACCACAGACATCGGGGCTCTGGGCTTTCCCTGACAAACAGGGCTTCGACATTTACCACCAGCTGCACCTGGGCGCCCACTGAAATAAAACCCCGAAAAATCACGAACATCGGACGATTGCTCCCACACCAAAAGTGCCAGACAGTCAAGCTCTTGCTGCTCCTCACCAGCCATTCCCAGCGCATCTACAGCGCCACAGACATCGCGGCTCCGGGCTTTCCCTGACCAACAGGGCTTCGACGTTTACCACCAGCTGCACCTGGTTGCCCACTGAAAAAAAAACCCTGAAAAATCAAAAACGTCGGACGATTGATCCCACACCGAAAGTGCCAGCCAGTCAAGCTCTTGCTGTTCCTCACCGGCCATTGGCAGCGCATCTACAGCACCACAGACATCGGGGCTCCGGGCTTTCCCTGACCAACAGGGCTTCGACTTTTACCATCAGCTGCACCTGGGCGCCCACTGAAAAGAACCCCGAAAAATCATGAACATCGGACGATTGCTCCCACACCGAAAATGCCAGCAACTCAAGCTCTTGCTGCTCCTCACCGGCCACTGGAAGCGCATCTACAGCACCACAGACATCGGGGCTCCGGGCTTTCCCTGACGAACCGGGCTTCGACATTTACCACCAGCTGCACCTGGGTGCCCACTGAAAAAAAAACCCCGAAAAATCACGAACGTCGGACGATTGCTCCCACACCAAAAGTGCCAGCCAGTCAAGCTCATGCTGCTTCCAACCAGCCATTCCCAGCGCATCTACAGCGCCACAGACATCGGGGCTCCGGGCTTTCCCTGACGAACCGGGCTTCGACATTTACCACCAGCTGCACCTGGGTGCCCACTGAAAAAAAAACCCCGAAAAATCACGAACGTCGGACGATTGCTCCCACACCAAAAGTGCCAGCCAGTCAAGCTCTTGCTGCTCCTCACCGGAATTTGGCAGCCCATCTACAGCACCACAGACATCGGGGCTCCGGGCTTTCCCTGACCAACAGGGCTTCGACGTTTACCACCCGCTGCACATGGG
The DNA here is from genome assembly GCF_036417535.1 of Chlamydotis macqueenii. NCBI lineage: Eukaryota > Metazoa > Chordata > Aves > Otidiformes > Otididae > Chlamydotis > Chlamydotis macqueenii. The sequence goes on from NW_028239230.1 coordinate 71,216, forward strand.
CGCCCACTAAAAAAAATAAACGAAATATCACGAACATCAGAGTATTCCTGCCACACCTTAAATGCCAGCCAGTCAAGCTCATGCTGCTTCTCACCAGCCATTCCCAGCGCATCTACAGCACCACAGACATCGGGGCTCCGGGCTTTCCCTGACCAACAGGGCTTCGAAGTTTACCACCAGCTGCACCTGGGCGCCAACTGAAATAAAACCCCGAAAAATCACGAACGTCGGACAATTGCTCCCACACCGAAAGTGCCAGACAGTCAACCTCTAGCTGCTCCTCACCGGGCATTCCCAGCGCATCTACAGCACCACAGACATCGGGGCTCTGGGCTTTCCCTGACCAACAGGGCTTCGACATTTACCACCAGCTGCACCTGTTTATCCACTGAAAAAAAAACCCTAAAAAATCAAAAACGTCGGACAATTGCTCCCACACCAAAAGTGCCAGCCAGTCAAGCTCTTGCTGCTCCTCACCGGCCATTCCCAGCGCATCTACAGCACCACAGACATCGGGGCTCTGGGCTTTCCCTGACGAACAGGGCTTCGACGTTTACCACCAGCTGCACCTGGGCTCCCACTGAAAAGAACCCCCGAAAAATCACGAACATCGGACGATTGCTCCCACACCAAAAGTGCCAGCCAGTCAAGCTCTTGCTCCTCCTCCCCGGCCATTGGCAGCGCATCTACAGCACCACAGATATCGGGGCTCCGAGCTTTCCCTGACCAAGAGGGCTTCGACGTTTACCACCAGCTGAACCTGGGCGCCCAGTGAATAAAAATCCCCAAAAATCACAAACGTCCGACGATTGCTCCCACACCCAACGTGCCAGACAGTCAAGCTCTTGCTGCTCCTCACCAGCCATTCCCAGCGCATCTACAGCACCACAGACATCGGGGCTCCGGGCATTCCCTGACCAACAGGGCTTCAACATTTACCACCAGCTGCACCTGGGCGCCCACTGAAATAAAACCCCGAAAAATCACGAACGTCGGACGATTGCACCCACACAGAAAGTGCCAGCCAGTCAAGCTCATGCTGCTCCTCACCTCCCATTCCCAGCGCATCTACAGCACCACAGACATCGGGGCTCCGGGCTTTCCCTGACCAACAGGGCTTCGACGATTACCACCAGCTGCACCTGCGCTCCCACTGAAATAAAACCCCGAAAAATCACGAACGTCGGACGATTGCTCCCACACCAAAAGTGCCAGCAACTCAAACTCTTGCTGCTCCTCATCGGAGTTTGGCAGTGCATCTACAGCACCACAGACATCGGGGTTCTGCGCTTTCCCTGACCAACAGGGCTTCGACGTTTACCACCAGCTGAACCTGGGCGCCCGCTGAAAAAAATAAAAGAAAAATCACGAACGTCGGACGATTGCTCCCACAGCAAAAGTGCCAGCCAGTCAAGCTCTTGCTGCTCCTCACCGGCCACTGGCAGCGCATCTACAGCACCACAGACATCGGGGCTCCGAGCTTTCCCTGACCAACAGGGCTTCGACGTTTACCACCAGCTGCACCTGGGCGCCCACTGAAATAAAACCCCGAAAAATCACAAACGTCGGACGATTCCTCCCCCACAGAAAGTGCCAGCAACTCAAGCTCTTGCTGTTCCTCACCGGACTTTGGCAGTGCATCTACAGCACCACAGACATCGGGGCTCCGGGCTTTCCCTGACCAACAGGCCTTTGATATTTACCACCAGCTGCACCTGGTTGCCCAGTGAAAATAAACCCTGAAAAATGACGAACGTCGGACGATTGCTCCCACACCAAAAGTGCCAGCCAGTGAAGCTCATGCTGCTCCTCACCGGACAGTGGCAGTGCATCTACAGCACCACAGACATCGGGGCTCCGGGCTTTCCCTGACGAACAGGGCTTCGACGTTTACCACTCGCTGCACCTGGGCTCCCACTGAAAAGAACACCGAAAAATCACGAACGTCGGACGATTGCTCTCACACCAAAAGTGCCAGACAGTCAAGCTCTAGCTGCTGAACACCGGCCATTCCCAGCGCATCTACAGCACGACAGACATCGGGGCTCCGGGCTTTCCCTGACGAACAGGGCTTCGACATTTACCACCAGCTGCACCTGGGCGCCCACTGGAAAAAATAAACGAAATATCACGAACATCAGACGAGTGCTCCCACACCGAAAGTGCCAGCCAGTCAAGCTCATGCTGCTTCTCACCAGCAATTCCCAGCGCATCTACAGCACCACAGACATCGTGGCTCCGGGCTTTCCCTGACCAACAGGGCTTCGACGTTTACCACCAGCTGCACCTGGGCGCCCACTGAAATAAAACCCCGAAAAATCACGAACGTCGGACGATTCCTCCCACACCGAAAGTGCCAGCAACTCAAGCTCTTGCTGCTCCTCACCGGCCATTCCCAGCGCATCTACAGCACCACAGACATCGGGGCTCCGTGCTTTCCCTGACCAACAGGGCTTCGAAGTTTACCACCAGCTGCACCTGGGCGCCCACTGAAAAAAAATCCCGAAAAATCACGAACGTCGGACGATTCCTCCCACACCGAAAGTGCCAGCAACTCAAGCTCTTGCTGCTACTCACCGGACTTTGGCAGTGCATCTACAGCACCACAGACATCGGGGTTCTGCGCTTTCTTTGACCAACAGGGCTTCGACGTTTACCACCAGCTGAACCTGGGCACCCGCTGAGAAAAATAAAAGAAAAATCACGAACATCGGACGATTGTTCCCATAGCAAAAGTGCCAGCCAGTCAAGCTCTTGCTGCTCCTCACCGGCCATTCCCAGCCCATCTACAGCACCACAGACATCGGGGCTCCGGGCTTTCCCTGACCAACAGGGCTTCGACGTTTACCACCAGCTGCACCTGATTGCCCACTGAAAAAAAACCCTGAAAAATCAAAAACGTCGGATGATTGATCTCACACCGAAAGTGCCAGCAACTCAAGCTCTTGCTGCTACTCACCGGCCATTGGCAGCGCATCTACAGCACCACAGACATCGGGGCTCCGGGCTTTCCCTGACCAACAGGGCTTCGACTTTTAACACGAGCTGAACCTGGGCGCCCCCTGAAAAAAAAACCCCAAAAATCACAAATGTCGGATGATTCCTGCCACACCTTAAATGCCAGCCTGTCAAGCTCTTGCTGCTCCTCACCGCACATTCCCAGCGCATCTACAGCACCACAGACATCGGGGATCCGGGCTTTCCGTGACCAACAGGGCTTCGACGTTTACCACCAGCTGCACCTGTGCGCCCACTGAAAGTAAAACCCCGAAAAATCACGAACGTCGGACGATTGCTCCCACACCGAAAGTGCCAGCCAGTCAAGCTGTAGGTGCTCATCACCTTCCATTCCCAGCGCATCTACAGCACCACAGACATCGGGGCTCCGGGCTTTCCCTGACCAACAGGGCTTCGACATTTACCACCAGCTGCACCTGGGCGCCCACTGAAAGTAAAACCGCGAAGAATCACGAACGTCGGACGATTGCTCCCACACCGAAAGTGCCAGCCAGTCAAGCTCTTGCTGCTCCTCACCGGCCATTGGCAGCGCATCTACAGCACCACAGACATCGGGGCTCCGGGCTTTCCCTGACCAACAGGGCTTCGACGTTTACCACCAGCTGCACCTGGGCTCCCACTGAAATAAAACCCCGAAAAATCACGAACGTCGGACGATTGCTCCCACACCGAAAGTGCCAGCAACTCAAGCTCTTGCTACCCCTCACCGGCCATTCCCAGCGCATCTACAGCACCACAGACATCGGGGCTCCGGGCTTTCCCTGACCAACAGGGCTTCGACGTTTACCACCAGCTGAACCTGGGCGCCCAGTGAATAAAAATCCCCAAAAATCACAAACGTCCGACGATTGCTCCCACACCCAAAGTGCCAGACAGTCAAGCTCTTGCTGCTCCTCACCGGCCATTGGCAGCGCATCTACAGCACCACAGACATCGGGGCTCCGGGCTTTCCCTGACCAACAGGGCTTCGACGTTTACCACCAGCTCAACCTGGGCGCCCATTGAAAGTAAAACCCCGAAAAATCACGACAGTCGGACGATTGCTCCCACACCGAAAGTGCCAGCAACTCAAGCTCCTGCTGCTACTCACCGGACTTTGGTAGTGCATCTACAGCACCACAGACATCGGGGTTCTGCGCTTTCCCTGAACAACAGGGCTTCGACATTTACCATCAGCTGCACCTGGGCGCCCACTGAAAAAAATAAACGAAAAATCACGAACATCGGACGATTGCTCCCACAGTGAAAGTGCCAGCAACTCAAGCTCTTGCTGCTCCTCACCGGCCATTGGCAGCGCATTAACAGCACCACAGACATCGGGGCTCCGGGCTTTCCCTGACCAACAGGGCTTCGACGTTTACGACCCGCTGCACCTGGGCGCCCACTGAAAAAAAACCCCGAAAAATCACAAATGTCGGACGATTCCTGCCACACCGAAAGTGCCAGCAACTCAAGCTCTTGCTGCTCCTCACCTCCCATTCCCAGCGCATCTACAGCACCACAGACATCGGGGCTCTGGGCTTTCCCAGACAAACAGGGCTTCGACATTTACCACCAGCTGCACCTGGGCTCCCACTGAAAAGAACCCCGAAAAATCACAAACGTCGGACGATTGCTCCCACACGAAAAGTGCCAGCCTGTCAAGCTCTTGCTGCTCCTCACCGGCCATTGGCAGCGCATCTACAGCACCACAGACATCGGGGCTCCGGGCTTTCGCTGACAAACAGGGGTTCGACGTTTACCACCAGCTGCACATGGGCGCCCACTGAAAAAAAACCCCGAAAAATCACAAATGTTGGACGATTCCTGCCACACCTTAAATGCCAGCCTGTCAAGCTCTTGCTGCTCCTCACCGCCCATTCCCAGCGCATCTACAGCACCACAGACATCAGGGCTCCGAGCTTTCCCTGACCAACAGGGCTTTGACTGTTACCACCAGCTGCACCTGGGCTCCCACTGAAAAAAAACCCCGAATAATCACAAACGTCGGACGATTGCTCCCACACCAAAAGTGCCAGCCAGTCAAGCTCTTGCTGCTCCTCACCGGCCATTGGCAGCGCATCTACAGCACCACAGACATCGGCGTTCTCCGCTTTCCCTGACCAACAGGGCTTCGACGTTTACCACCAGCTGAACCTGGGCGCCCACTGAAAAAAATAAATGAAAAATCACGAACGTCGGACGATTGCTCCCACACCAAAAGTGCCAGCCAGTCAAGCTCTTGCTGCTCCTCACCGGCCATTCCCAGCGCATCTACAGCACCACAGATACCGGGGCTCCGGGCTTTCCCTGACCAACAGGGCTTCGACGTTTACCACCAGCTGCACCTGGGCGCCCACTGAAAATAAAACCCCGAAAAATAACAAACGTCGGACGATTCCTCCCACACCGAAAGTGCCAGCAACTCAACCTCTTTGTGCTCCTCACCGGCCATTGGCAGCGCATCTACAGCACCACAGACATCGGGGCTCTGGGCTTTCCCTGACCAACAGGCCTTCGACGTTTACAACTAGCTGCACCAGGGCGCCCACTAAAAAGAACCCCGAAAAATCACGAACGTCGGACGATTGCTCCCACACCGAAAATGCCAGAAGCTCAAGCTCTTGCTGCTCCTCACCGGCCACTGGCAGCGCATCTACAGCACCACAGACATCGCGGCTCTGGGCTTTCCCTGACCAACAGGGCTTCGACGTTTACCACCAGCTGAACCTGGGCGCCCAGTGAATAAAAATCCCCAAAAATCACAAACGTCCGACGATTGCTCGCGCACCCAAAGTGCCAGACAGTCAAGCTCTTGCTGCTCCTCACCGGCCATGGGCAGCGCATCTACAGCACCACAGACATCGGGGCTCCGGGCTTTCCCTGACCAACAGGGCTTCGACGTTTACCACCAGCTGCACTTCGGCTCCCACTGAAAAAAAACCCCGAAAAATCACGAACGTCGGACGATTGCTCCCACACCAAAAGTGCCAGACAGTCAAGCTCTTGCTGCTCCTCACCGGCCATTGGCAGCGCATCTACAGCACCACAGACATCGGGGCTCTGGGCTTTCCCTGACCAAAAGGGCTTCGACGTTTACCACCAGGTGTACCTGGTCGCCCACTGAAAAAATACCCCGAAAAATCACGAACGTCGGACGATTGCTCCCACACCGAAAGTGCCAGCAACTCAAGCTCTTGCTGCTCCTCACCGGCCATTCCCAGCGCATCTACAGCACCACATACATCGCGGCTCTGGGCTTTCCCTGACCAACAGGGCTTCGACATTTACCACCAGGTGCACCTGGGCGCCCACTGAAAAAAATAAACGAAAAATAACAAAAGTCGGACGATTGCTCCCACAGCGAAAGTGCCAGCCAGTCAAGCTCTTGCTGCTCCTCACCGGCCATTGGAGGCGCATCTACAGCACCACAGACATCGGGGCTCCGGGCTTTCCCTGACCAACAGGTCTTCGACGTTTACCACCCGCTGCACCTGGGCTCCCACTGAAAAGAACCCCGAAAAATCACAAACGTCGGACGATTGCTCCCACACCAAAAGTGCCAGCCAGTCAAGCTCTTCCTGCTCCTCACCGGCCATTGGAGGCGCATCTACAGCACCACAGACATCGGGGCTCCGGGCTTTCCCTGACTAACAGGGATTCGACGTTTACCACCCGCTGCACCTGGGCTCCCACTGAAAAGAACCCCGAAAAATCACGAACATCGGACGATTACTCCCACACCGAAAGTGCCAGCAACTCAAGCTCTTGCTGCTACTCACCGGCCATTCCCAGCGCATCTACAGCACCACAGACATCGGGGCTCCGGGCTTTCCCTGACCAACAGGGCTTCGACGTTTACCACCAGCTGCAGCTGGGCGCACACTGAAAAAAAACCCTGAAACATCAAAAACGTCGGACGATTGCTCCCACACCGAACGTGCCAGCCTGTCAAGCTCTTGCTGCTCCTCACCAGCCATTCCCAGCGCATCTACAGCACCACAGACATCGGGGCTCCGGGCTTTCGCTGACCAACAGGGCTTCGACGTTTACCACCAGCTGCAGCTGGGCGCACACTGAAAAAAAACCCTGAAACATCAAAAACGTCGGACGATTGCTCCCACACCGAAAGTGCCAGCCTGTCAAGCTCTTGCTGCTCCTCACCAGCCATTCCCAGCGCATCTACAGCACCACAGACATCGGGGCTCCGGGCCTTCCCTGACCAACAGGGCTTCGACGTTTACCACCAGCTGCACCTGGGCACCCACTGAAAAAAAACCCTGAAAAATCAAAAACGTCGGACGATTGCTCCCACACCGAAAGTACCAGCAACACAAGCTCTTGCTGCTCCTCACGGGCCATTCCCAGCGCATCTACAGCACAACAGACATCGGGGCTCCGGGCTTTCCCTGACCAACAGGGCTTAGAAGTTTACCACCAGCTGAACCGGGGCGCCCAGTGAAATAAAACCCCGAAAAATCACGAACGTCGGACGATTGCTCCCACACCGAAAGTGCCAGCAACATAAGCTCTTGCTTCTCCTCACCGGCCATTCCCAGCGCATCTACAGCACCACAGACATCGGGGCTCCGACGTTTCCCTGACCAACAGGGCTTCGACGTTTACCACCAGCTGCACCTGGGCGCCCACTGAAATAAAACCCCGAAAAATAACAAACGTCGGACGATTGCTCCCACACCGAAAGTGCCAGCCAGTCAAGCTCTTGCTGCTCCTCACCGTCCATTGGCAGCGCATCTACAGCACCACAGACATCGGGGTTCTGCGCGTTCCCTGACCAACAGGGCTTCGACGTTTACCACCAGCTGAACCTGGGCGCCCACTGAAAAAAATAAAAGAAAAATCACGAACATCGGACAATTGCTCCCACACCAAAAGTGCCAGCCAGTCAAGCTCTTGCTGCTCCTCACCGGCCATTCCCAGCGCATCTACAGCACCACAGACATCGGGGCTCCAGGCTTTCCCTGACCAACAGGGCTTCGACGTTTACCACTCGCTGCACCTGGGCTCCCACTGAAAAGAACCCCGAAAAATCACGAACGTCGGACGATTGCACCCACACCGAAAGTGCCAGCAACACAAGCTCCTGCTGTTCCTCACCGGCCATTCCCAGCGCATCTACAGCACCACAGACATCGGGGCTCCGGGCTTTCCCTGACAAACAGGGCTTCGACGTTTACCACCAGCTGCACCTGGGCGCCCACTGGAAAAAAAACCCGAAAAATCACGAAAGTCAGACGATTGCTCCCACACCGAAAGTGCCAGCAACTCAAGCTCTTGCTGCTCCTCACCGGACTTTGGCAGCGCATCTACAGCACCACAGACATCGGGGCTCCGGGCTTTCCCTGACCAACAGGGCTTCGACGTTTACCACCAGCTGCACCTGGGCGCCCACTGAAAAAAATAAACGAAAAATCACGAACGTCGGACGATTGCTCCCACAACGAAAGTGCCAGCCAGTCAAGCTCTTGCTGCTCCTCACCGGCCACTCACAGTGCATCTACAGCACCACAGACATCGGGGCTCCGGGCTTTCCCTGACGAACAGGGCTTCAACGTTTACCACCAGCTGCACCTGGGCGCCCACTGAAAAAAACCCCAAAAATCACGAACGTCGGACGATTGCTCCCACACCGAAAGTGCCAGCATGTCAGCCTCTTGCTGCTCCTCACCGACCATTGGCAGCGCATCTACAGCACCACAGACATCGTGGCTCCGGGCTTTCCCTGACCAACAGGGCTTCGACATTTACCACCAGCTGCACCTGGGCGCCCACTGAAATAAAACTCCGAAAAATCACGAACGTCGGACGATTGCTCCCACAACGAAAGTGCCAGCAACTCAAGCTCTTGCTGCTCCTCACCTCCCATTCCCAGCGCATCTACAGCACCACAGACATCGGGGCTCCGGGCTTTCCCTGACGAACAGGGCTTCAACGTTTACCACCAGCTGCACCTGGGCGCCCACTGAAAAAAACCCCAAAAATCACGAACGTCGGACGATTGCTCCCACACCGAAAGTGCCAGCATGTCAGCCTCTTGCTGCTCCTCACCGACCATTGGCAGCGCATCTACAGCACCACAGACATCGTGGCTCCGGGCTTTCCCTGACCAACAGGGCTTCGACATTTACCACCAGCTGCACCTGGGCGCCCACTGAAATAAAACCCCGAAAAATCACGAACGTCGGACGATTCCTCCCACACCGAAAGTGCCAGCAACTCAAGCTCTTGCTGCTCCTCACCTCCCATTCCCAGCGCATCTACAGCACCACAGACATCGGGGCTCCGGGCTTTCCCTGACCAACACGGCTTTGACATTTACCACCAGCTGCACCTGTGCGCCCACTGAAAGTAAAACCCCGAAAAATCACGAACGTCGGACGATTGCTCCCACACCAAAAGTGCCAGCCAGTCAAGCTCTTGCTGCTCCTCACCGGACAGTGGCAGTGCATCTACAGCACCACAGACATCGGGGCTCCGGGCTTTCCCTGACCAACAGGGCTTCGACGTTTACCACTCGCTGAACCTGGGCTCCCACTGAAAAGAACCCCAAAAAATCACGAACGTCGGACGATTGCTCCCACACCAAAAGTGCCAGACAGTCAAGCTCTAGCTGCTGAACACCGGCCATTCCCAGCGCATCTACAGCACCACAGACATCGGGGCTCCGGGCTTTCCCTGACCAACAGGGCTTCGACGTTTACCACCAGCTGCACCTGGGCGCCCACTGAAATAAAACCCCGAAAAATCACGAACGTCCGACGATTGCTCCCACACCCAAAGTGCCAGCCAGTCAAGCTCTTGCTGCTCCTCACCGGCCATTGGCAGCGCATCTACAGCACCACAGATATCGGGGCTCCGAGCTTTCCCTGACCGACAGGGCTTCAACGTTTACCACCAGCTGCACCTGGGCGCCCACTGAAATAAAACCCCGAAAAATCACGAACGTCGGACGATTCTTCCCACACCGAAAGTGCCAGCAACTCAAGCTCTTGCTGCTACTCACCGGCCATTCCCAGTGCATCTACAGCACCACAGACATCGGGGTTCTGCGCTTTCCCTGAACAACAGGGCTTCGATAATTTACCACCAGCTGCACCTGGGTGCCCCCTGAAAAAAAAACCCCAAAAATCACAAATGTCAGACGATTCCTGCCACACCTTAAATGCCAGCCTGTCAAGCTCTTGCTGCTACTTACCGGCCATTCCCAGCGCATCTACAGCACCACAGACATCGGGGCTCCGGGCTTTCCCTGACGAACCGGGCTTCGACATTTACCACCAGCTGCACCTGGGTGCCCCCTGAAAAAAAAACCCCAAAAAACACAAATGTCGGACGATTCCTGCCACACCTTAAATGCCAGCCTGTCAAGCTCTTGCTGCTACTCACCGGCCATTCCCAGCGCATCTACAGCACCACAGACATCAGGGCTCTGGACTTTCCCTGACGAACAGGGCTTCGACATTTACCACCAGCTGCACCTGGGCTCCCACTGAAAAAAAACCCTGAAAAATCAAAAACGTCGGACGATTGCTCCCACACCGAAAGTGCCAGCCTGTCAAGCTCTTGCTGCTCCTCACCGCCCATTCCCAGCGCATCTACAGCACCACATACATCGGGGCTCCGGGCTTTCCCTGACCAACAGGGCTTCGACGTTTACCACTCGCTGCAGCTGGGCTCCCACTGAAAAGAACCCCGAAAAATCACGAACGTCGGACGATTGCTCCCACACAGAAAGTGCCAGCCTGTCAAGCTCTTGCTGCTCCTCACCGGACTTTGGCAGTGCATCTACAGCACCACAGACATCGGGGCTCCGGGCTTTCCCTGACCAACAGGGCTTCGACATTTACCACCAGCTGCAGCTGGGTGCCCCCTGAAAAAAAAACCCCAAAAATCACGAACGTCGGACGATTCCTGCCACACCTTAAATGCCAGCCTGTCAAGCTCTTGCTGCTCCTCACCGGCCATTCCCAGCGCATCTACAGCACCACAGACATCGGGGCTCTGGGCTTTCCCTGACCAACAGGCCTTCGATGTTTACCACCTACTGAACCTGGGCGCCCAGTGAATAAAAATACCCAAAAATCACAAACGTCCGACGATTGCTCCCACACTGAAAGTGCCAGCAACTCAAGCTCCTGCTGCTCCTCACCGCCCATTCCCAGCGCATCTACAGCACCACAGACATCGGGGCTCCGGGCTTTCCCTGACCAACACGGCTTCGACATTTACCACCAGCTGCACCTGTGCGCCCACTGAAAGTAAAACCCCGAAAAATCACGAACGTCGGACGATTGCTCCCACACCAAAAGTGCCAGCCAGTCAAGCTCTTGCTGCTCCTCACCGGACAGTGGCAGTGCATCTACAGCACCACAGACATCGGGGCTCCGGGCTTTCCCTGACCAACAGGGCTTCGACGTTTACCACTCGCTGAACCTGGGCTCCCACTGAAAAGAACCCCAAAAAATCACGAACGTCGGACGATTGCTCCCACACCAAAAGTGCCAGACAGTCAAGCTCTAGCTGCTGAACACCGGCCATTCCCAGCGCATCTACAGCACCACAGACATCGGGGCTCCGGGCTTTCCCTGACCAACAGGGCTTCGACGTTTACCACCAGCTGCACCTGGGCGCCCACTGAAATAAAACCCAGAAAAATCACGAACGTCCGACGATTGCTCCCACACCCAAAGTGCCAGCCAGTCAAGCTCTTGCTGCTCCTCACCGGCCATTGGCAGCGCATCTACAGCACCACAGATATCGGGGCTCCGAGCTTTCCCTGACCGACAGGGCTTCAACGTTTACCACCAGCTGCACCTGGGCGCCCACTGAAATAAAACCCCGAAAAATCACGAACGTCGGACGATTCCTCCCACACCGAAAGTGCCAGCAACTCAAGCTCTTGCTGCTCCTCACCTCCCATTCCCAGCGCATCTACAGCACCACAGACATCGGGGCTCCGGGCTTTCCCTGACCAACACGGCTTCGACATTTAACACCAGCTGCACCTGTGCGCCCACTGAAAGTAAAACCCCGAAAAATCACGAACGTCGGACGATTGCTCCCACACCAAAAGTGCCAGCCAGTCAAGCTCTTGCTGCTCCTCACCGGACAGTGGCAGTGCATCTACAGCACCACAGACATCGGGGCTCCGGGCTTTCCCTGACCAACAGGGCTTCGACGTTTACCACTCGCTGAACCTGGGCTCCCACTGAAAAGAACCCCAAAAAATCACGAACGTCGGACGATTGCTCCCACACCAAAAGTGCCAGACAGTCAAGCTCTAGCTGCTGAACACCGGCCATTCCCAGCGCATCTACAGCACCACAGACATCGGGGCTCCGGGCTTTCCCTGACCAACAGGGCTTCGACGTTTACCACCAGCTGCACCTGGGCGCCCACTGAAATAAAACCCCGAAAAATCACGAACGTCCGACGATTGCTCCCACACCCAAAGTGCCAGCCAGTCAAGCTCTTGCTGCTCCTCACCGGCCATTGGCAGCGCATCTACAGCACCACAGATATCGGGGCTCCGAGCTTTCCCTGACCGACAGGGCTTCAACGTTTACCACCAGCTGCACCTGGGCGCCCACTGAAATAAAACCCCGAAAAATCATGAACGTCGGACGATTCTTCCCACACCGAAAGTGCCAGCAACTCAGGCTCTTGCTGCTACTCACCGGCCATTCCCAGTGCATCTACAGCACCACAGACATCGGGGTTCTGCGCTTTCCCTGAACAACAGGGCTTCGATAATTTACCACCAGCTGCACCTGGGTGCCCCCTGAAAAAAAAACCCCAAAAATCACAAATGTCAGACGATTCCTGCCACACCTTAAATGCCAGCCTGTCAAGCTCTTGCTGCTACTTACCGGCCATTCCCAGCGCATCTACAGCACCACAGACATCAGGGCTCTGGACTTTCCCTGACGAACAGGGCTTCGACGTTTACCACCAGCTGCACCTGGTTACCCACTGAAAAAAAACCCTGAAAAATCACGAACGTCGGACGATTCCTCCCACACCAAAAGTGCCAGCCAGCCAAGCTCTTGCTGCTACTCACCGCCCATTGGCAGCGCATCTACAGCACCACAGGTATCGGGGCTCCGAGCTTTCCCTGACCAACAGGGCTTCGACGTTTACCACCAGCTGAACCTGGGCGCCCACTGAAATAAAACCCCGAGAAATCACGAACGTCGGACGATTGCTCCCACACCTTAAATGCCAGCCTGTCAAGCTCTTGCTGCTCCTCACCGCCCATTCCCAGCGCATCTACAGCACCACAGACATCAGGGCTCTGGACTTTCCCTGACCAACAGGGCTTCGACGTTTACCACTCGCTGAACCTGGGCGCCCACTGAAAAGAACCCCGAAAAATCACGAACGTCGGACAATTGCTCCCACACCGAAAGTGCCAGCAACTCAAGCTCTTGCTGCTCCTCAGCGGCCATTCCCAGCGCATCTACAGCACCACAGACATCGGGGCTCTACGCTTTCCCTGACCAACAGGGCTTCGACGTTTACCACCCGCTGCACCTGGGCGCCCACTGAAATAAAACCCCGAAAAATCACGAACGTCGGACGATTGCTCCCACACCAAAAGTGCCAGCCAGTCAAGCTCTTGCTGCTCCTCACCGGACAGTGGCAGTGCATCTACAGCACCACAGACATCGGGGCTCCGGGCTTTCCCTGACCAACAGGGCTTCGACGTTTACCACTCGCTGAACCTGGGCTCCCACTGAAAAGAACCCCAAAAAATCACGAACGTCGGACGATTGCTCCCACACCAAAAGTGCCAGACAGTCAAGCTCTAGCTGCTGAACACCGGCCATTCCCAGCGCATCTACAGCACCACAGACATCGGGGCTCCGGGCTTTCCCTGACCAACAGGGCTTCGACGTTTACCACCAGCTGCACCTGGGCGCCCACTGAAATAAAACCCAGAAAAATCACGAACGTCCGACGATTGCTCCCACACCCAAAGTGCCAGCCAGTCAAGCTCTTGCTGCTCCTCACCGGCCATTGGCAGCGCATCTACAGCACCACAGATATCGGGGCTCCGAGCTTTCCCTGACCGACAGGGCTTCAACGTTTACCACCAGCTGCACCTGGGCGCCCACTGAAATAAAACCCCGAAAAATCACGAACGTCGGACGATTCCTCCCACACCGAAAGTGCCAGCAACTCAAGCTCTTGCTGCTCCTCACCTCCCATTCCCAGCGCATCTACAGCACCACAGACATCGGGGCTCCGGGCTTTCCCTGACCAACACGGCTTCGACATTTAACACCAGCTGCACCTGTGCGCCCACTGAAAGTAAAACCCCGAAAAATCACGAACGTCGGACGATTGCTCCCACACCAAAAGTGCCAGCCAGTCAAGCTCTTGCTGCTCCTCACCGGACAGTGGCAGTGCATCTACAGCACCACAGACATCGGGGCTCCGGGCTTTCCCTGACCAACAGGGCTTCGACGTTTACCACTCGCTGAACCTGGGCTCCCACTGAAAAGAACCCCAAAAAATCACGAACGTCGGACGATTGCTCCCACACCAAAAGTGCCAGACAGTCAAGCTCTAGCTGCTGAACACCGGCCATTCCCAGCGCATCTACAGCACCACAGACATCGGGGCTCCGGGCTTTCCCTGACCAACAGGGCTTCGACGTTTACCACCAGCTGCACCTGGGCGCCCACTGAAATAAAACCCCGAAAAATCACGAACGTCCGACGATTGCTCCCACACCCAAAGTGCCAGCCAGTCAAGCTCTTGCTGCTCCTCACCGGCCATTGGCAGCGCATCTACAGCACCACAGATATCGGGGCTCCGAGCTTTCCCTGACCGACAGGGCTTCAACGTTTACCACCAGCTGCACCTGGGCGCCCACTGAAATAAAACCCCGAAAAATCACGAACGTCGGACGATTCTTCCCACACCGAAAGTGCCAGCAACTCAGGCTCTTGCTGCTACTCACCGGCCATTCCCAGTGCATCTACAGCACCACAGACATCGGGGTTCTGCGCTTTCCCTGAACAACAGGGCTTCGATAATTTACCACCAGCTGCACCTGGGTGCCCCCTGAAAAAAAAACCCCAAAAATCACAAATGTCAGACGATTCCTGCCACACCTTAAATGCCAGCCTGTCAAGCTCTTGCTGCTACTTACCGGCCATTCCCAGCGCATCTACAGCACCACAGACATCAGGGCTCTGGACTTTCCCTGACGAACAGGGCTTCGACGTTTACCACCAGCTGCACCTGGTTACCCACTGAAAAAAAACCCTGAAAAATCACGAACGTCGGACGATTCCTCCCACACCAAAAGTGCCAGCCAGCCAAGCTCTTGCTGCTACTCACCGCCCATTGGCAGCGCATCTACAGCACCACAGGTATCGGGGCTCCGAGCTTTCCCTGACCAACAGGGCTTCGACGTTTACCACCAGCTGAACCTGGGCGCCCACTGAAATAAAACCCCGAGAAATCACGAACGTCGGACGATTGCTCCCACACCTTAAATGCCAGCCTGTCAAGCTCTTGCTGCTCCTCACCGCCCATTCCCAGCGCATCTACAGCACCACAGACATCAGGGCTCTGGACTTTCCCTGACCAACAGGGCTTCGACGTTTACCACTCGCTGAACCTGGGCGCCCACTGAAAAGAACCCCGAAAAATCACGAACGTCGGACAATTGCTCCCACACCGAAAGTGCCAGCAACTCAAGCTCTTGCTGCTCCTCAGCGGCCATTCCCAGCGCATCTACAGCACCACAGACATCGGGGCTCTACGCTTTCCCTGACCAACAGGGCTTCGACGTTTACCACCCGCTGCACCTGGGCGCCCACTGAAATAAAACCCCGAAAAATCACGAACGTCGGACGATTGCTCCCACACCGAAAGTGCCAGCAACTCAAGCTCTTGCTGCTACTCACCGGACTTTGGCAGTGCATCTACAGCACCACAGACATCGGGGTTCTCCGCTTTCCCTGAACAACAGGGCTTCGACGTTTACCACCAGCTGCACCTGGGCGCCCACTGAAAAAAATAAATGAAAAATCACGAACGTCGGACGATTGCTCCCACACCAAAAGTGCCAGCCAGTCAAGCTCTTGCTGCTCCTCACCGGCCATTCCCAGCGCATCTACAGCACCACCGACACCGGGGCTCTGGGCGTTCCCTGACCAACAGGGCTTCGACATTTACCACCAGTTGAACCTGGGCGCCCACTGAAAAAAATAAACGAAAAATCACGAACATCGGACGATTGCTCCCACACCGAAAGTGCCAGCCTGTCAAGCTCTTGCTGCTCCTCACCGGACTTTGGCAGTGCATCTACAGCACCACAGACATCGGGGCTCCGGGCTTTCCCTGACCAACAGGGCTTCGACGTTTACCACTCGCTGCAGCTGGGCTCCCACTGAAAAGAACCCCGAAAAATCACGAACGTCGGACGATTGCTCCCACACCGAAAGTGCCAGCCTGTCAAGCTATGCTGCTCCTCACCAGCCATTCCCAGCGCATCTACAGCACCACAGACATCGGGGCTCCGGGCTTTCCCTGACCAACAGGGCTTCGACATTTACCACCAGCTGCACCTGGGTGCCCCCTGAAAAAAAAACCCCAAAAATCACGAACGTCGGACGATTCCTGCCACACCTTAAATGCCAGCCTGTCATGCTCTTGCTGCTCCTCACCGGCCATTCCCAACGCATCTACAGCACCACAGACATCGGGGCTGTGGGCTTTCCCTGACCAACATGGCTTCGACATTTACCACCAGCTGCACCTGTGCGCCCACTGAAAGTAAAACCCCGAAAAATCACGAACGTTGGACGATTGCTCCCACAACGAAAGTGCCAGCCAGCCAAGCTCTTGCTGCTCCTCACCGGCCATTGGCAGCACATCTACAGCACCACAGACATCGTGGCTCCGGGCTTTCCCTGACCAACAGGCCTTCGACATTTACCACCAGCTGCACCTGGGCGCCCACTGAAAAAAAACCCTGAAAAATGACGAACGTCGGACGATTGCTCCCACACCAAAAGTGCCAGCCAGTCAAGCTCTTGCTGCTCCTCACCGGACAGTGGCAGTGCATCTACAGCACCACAGACATTGGGGCTCCGGGCTTTCCCTGACCAACAGGCCTTCGACGTTTACCACTCGCTGAACCTGGGCTCCCACTGAAAAGAACCCCGAAAAATCACGAACGTCGGACGATTGCTCCCACACCAAAAGTGCCAGCCAGTCAAGCTCTTGCTGCTGAACACCGGCCATTCCCAGCGCATCTACATCACCACAGACATCGGGGCTCCGGGCTTTCCCTGACCAACAGGTCTTAGAAGTTTACCACCAGCTGAACCTGGGCGCCCACTGAAATAAAACCCCGAAAAATCACGAACGTCCGACGATTGCGCCCACACCCAAAGTGTCAGCCAGTCAAGCTCTTGCTGCTGCTCACCGGACTTTGGCAGTGCATCTACAGCACCACAGACATCGGGGCTCCGGGCTTTCCCTGACCATCAGGGCTTCGACATTTACCACCAGCTGCACCTCGGCTCCCACTGAAATAAAAGCCCGAAAAATCACGAACGTCGGACGATTGCTCCCACAACGAAAGTGCCAGCCAGTCAAGCTCTTGCTGCTCCTCACCGCCCATTCCCAGCGCATCTACAGCACCACAGACATCGGGGCTCCGGGCTTTCCCTGACGAACAGGGCTTCGACGTTTACCACCAGCTGAACCTGGGCGCCCACTGGAAAAAAAACCCGAAAAATCACGAACGTCGGACGATTGTTCCCACATTGAAAGTGCCAGCCAGTCAAGCTCTTGCTGCTCCTCACCGGCCATTGGCAGCGCATCTACAGCACCACAGACATCGCGGCTCCGGGCTTTCCCTGACCATCAGGGCTTCGACATTTACCACCAGCTGCACCTGGGCGCCCACTGAAATAAAACCCCGAAAAATCACGAACGTCGGACGATTCCTCCCACACCGAAAGTGCCAGCAACTCAAGCTCTTGCTGCTCCTCACCTCCCATTCCCAGCGCATCTACAGCACCACAGACATCGGGGCTCCGGGCTTTCCCTGACCAACACGGCTTCGACATTTACCACCAGCTGCACCTGTGCGCCCACTGAAAGTAAAACCCCGAAAAATCACGAACGTCGGACGATTGCTCCCACACCAAAAGTGCCAGCCAGTCAAGCTCTTGCTGCTCCTCACCGGACAGTGGCAGTGCATCTACAGCACCACAGACATCGGGGCTCCGGGCTTTCCCTGACCAACAGGGCTTCGACGTTTACCACTCGCTGAACCTGGGCTCCCACTGAAAAGAACCCCAAAAAATCACGAACGTCGGACGATTGCTCCCACACCAAAAGTGCCAGACAGTCAAGCTCTAGCTGCTGAACACCGGCCATTCCCAGCGCATCTACAGCACCACAGACATCGGGGCTCCGGGCTTTCCCTGACCAACAGGGCTTCGACGTTTACCACCAGCTGCACCTGGGCGCCCACTGAAATAAAACCCCGAAAAATCACGAACGTCCGACGATTGCTCCCACACCCAAAGTGCCAGCCAGTCAAGCTCTTGCTGCTCCTCACCGGCCATTGGCAGCGCATCTACAGCACCACAGATATCGGGGCTCCGAGCTTTCCCTGACCGACAGGGCTTCAACGTTTACCACCAGCTGCACCTGGGCGCCCACTGAAATAAAACCCCGAAAAATCACGAACGTCGGACGATTCTTCCCACACCGAAAGTGCCAGCAACTCAAGCTCTTGCTGCTACTCACCGGCCATTCCCAGTGCATCTACAGCACCACAGACATCGGGGTTCTGCGCTTTCCCTGAACAACAGGGCTTCGATAATTTACCACCAGCTGCACCTGGGTGCCCCCTGAAAAAAAAACCCCAAAAATCACAAATGTCAGACGATTCCTGCCACACCTTAAATGCCAGCCTGTCAAGCTCTTGCTGCTACTTACCGGCCATTCCCAGCGCATCTACAGCACCACAGACATCAGGGCTCTGGACTTTCCCTGACGAACAGGGCTTCGACGTTTACCACCAGCTGCACCTGGTTACCCACTGAAAAAAAACCCTGAAAAATCACGAACGTCGGACGATTCCTCCCACACCAAAAGTGCCAGCCAGCCAAGCTCTTGCTGCTACTCACCGCCCATTGGCAGCGCATCTACAGCACCACAGGTATCGGGGCTCCGAGCTTTCCCTGACCAACAGGGCTTCGACGTTTACCACCAGCTGAACCTGGGCGCCCACTGAAATAAAACCCCGAGAAATCACGAACGTCGGACGATTGCTCCCACACCTTAAATGCCAGCCTGTCAAGCTCTTGCTGCTCCTCACCGCCCATTCCCAGCGCATCTACAGCACCACAGACATCAGGGCTCTGGACTTTCCCTGACCAACAGGGCTTCGACGTTTACCACTCGCTGAACCTGGGCGCCCACTGAAAAGAACCCCGAAAAATCACGAACGTCGGACAATTGCTCCCACACCGAAAGTGCCAGCAACTCAAGCTCTTGCTGCTCCTCAGCGGCCATTCCCAGCGCATCTACAGCACCACAGACATCGGGGCTCTACGCTTTCCCTGACCAACAGGGCTTCGACGTTTACCACCCGCTGCACCTGGGCGCCCACTGAAATAAAACCCCGAAAAATCACGAACGTCGGACGATTGCTCCCACACCGAAAGTGCCAGCAACTCAAGCTCTTGCTGCTACTCACCGGACTTTGGCAGTGCATCTACAGCACCACAGACATCGGGGTTCTCCGCTTTCCCTGAACAACAGGGCTTCGACGTTTACCACCAGCTGCACCTGGGCGCCCACTGAAAAAAATAAATGAAAAATCACGAACGTCGGACGATTGCTCCCACACCAAAAGTGCCAGCCAGTCAAGCTCTTGCTGCTCCTCACCGGCCATTCCCAGCGCATCTACAGCACCACCGACACCGGGGCTCTGGGCGTTCCCTGACCAACAGGGCTTCGACATTTACCACCAGTTGAACCTGGGCGCCCACTGAAAAAAATAAACGAAAAATCACGAACATCGGACGATTGCTCCCACACCGAAAGTGCCAGCCTGTCAAGCTCTTGCTGCTCCTCACCGGCCATTCCCAGCGCATCTACAGCACCACAGACATCGGGGCTCCGGGCTTTCCCTGACCAACAGGGCTTCGACGTTTACCACTCGCTGCAGCTGGGCTCCCACTGAAAAGAACCCCGAAAAATCACGAACGTCGGACGATTGCTCCCACACCGAAAGTGCCAGCCTGTCAAGCTATGCTGCTCCTCACCAGCCATTCCCAGCGCATCTACAGCACCACAGACATCGGGGCTCCGGGCTTTCCCTGACCAACAGGGCTTCGACATTTACCACCAGCTGCACCTGGGTGCCCCCTGAAAAAAAAACCCCAAAAATCACGAACGTCGGACGATTCCTGCCACACCTTAAATGCCAGCCTGTCATGCTCTTGCTGCTCCTCACCGGCCATTCCCAACGCATCTACAGCACCACAGACATCGGGGCTGTGGGCTTTCCCTGACCAACATGGCTTCGACATTTACCACCAGCTGCACCTGTGCGCCCACTGAAAGTAAAACCCCGAAAAATCACGAACGTTGGACGATTGCTCCCACAACGAAAGTGCCAGCCAGCCAAGCTCTTGCTGCTCCTCACCGGCCATTGGCAGCACATCTACAGCACCACAGACATCGTGGCTCCGGGCTTTCCCTGACCAACAGGCCTTCGACATTTACCACCAGCTGCACCTGGGCGCCCACTGAAAAAAAACCCTGAAAAATGACGAACGTCGGACGATTGCTCCCACACCAAAAGTGCCAGCCAGTCAAGCTCTTGCTGCTCCTCACCGGACAGTGGCAGTGCATCTACAGCACCACAGACATTGGGGCTCCGGGCTTTCCCTGACCAACAGGCCTTCGACGTTTACCACTCGCTGAACCTGGGCTCCCACTGAAAAGAACCCCGAAAAATCACGAACGTCGGACGATTGCTCCCACACCAAAAGTGCCAGCCAGTCAAGCTCTTGCTGCTGAACACCGGCCATTCCCAGCGCATCTACATCACCACAGACATCGGGGCTCCGGGCTTTCCCTGACCAACAGGTCTTAGAAGTTTACCACCAGCTGAACCTGGGCGCCCACTGAAATAAAACCCCGAAAAATCACGAACGTCCGACGATTGCGCCCACACCCAAAGTGTCAGCCAGTCAAGCTCTTGCTGCTGCTCACCGGACTTTGGCAGTGCATCTACAGCACCACAGACATCGGGGCTCCGGGCTTTCCCTGACCATCAGGGCTTCGACATTTACCACCAGCTGCACCTCGGCTCCCACTGAAATAAAAGCCCGAAAAATCACGAACGTCGGACGATTGCTCCCACAACGAAAGTGCCAGCCAGTCAAGCTCTTGCTGCTCCTCACCGCCCATTCCCAGCGCATCTACAGCACCACAGACATCGGGGCTCCGGGCTTTCCCTGACGAACAGGGCTTCGACGTTTACCACCAGCTGAACCTGGGCGCCCACTGGAAAAAAAACCCGAAAAATCACGAACGTCGGACGATTGTTCCCACATTGAAAGTGCCAGCCAGTCAAGCTCTTGCTGCTCCTCACCGGCCATTGGCAGCGCATCTACAGCACCACAGACATCGCGGCTCCGGGCTTTCCCTGACCATCAGGGCTTCGACATTTACCACCAGCTGCACCTGGGCGCCCACTGAAATAAAACCCCGAAAAATCACAAACGTCGGACGATTGCTCCCACAACGAAAGTGCCAGCAACTCAAGCTCTTGCTGCTCCTCACCGGAGAGTGGCAGCGCATCTACAGCACCACAGACATCGGGGCTCCGGGCTTTCCCTGACCAACAGGGCTTCGACGTTTACCACCAGCTGCACGTGGGCGCCCACTGAAAAAAATAAACGAAAAATCATGAATATCGGACGATTGCTCCCACACCGAAACTGCGAGCAACTCAAGCTCTTGCTGCTACTCACCGCCCATTGGCAGGGCATCTACAGCACCACAGACATCGGGGCTCCGGGCTTTCCCTGACCAACAGGGCTTCGACGTTTACCACCAGCTGCACCTGGGCGCCCACTGAAAGTAAAACCCCGAAAAATCACGAACATCGGACGATTGCTCCCACACCGAAAGTGCCAGCAACACAAGCTCTTGCTGCTCCTCACCGCCCATTCCCCGCGCATCTACAGCACCACAGACATCGCGGCTCCGGGCTTTCCCTCACCAACAGGGCTTCGACATTTACCACCAGCTGCACCTGGTTACCCACTGAAAAAAAACCCTGAAAAATCAAAAACGTCAGACGATTCGTCCCACACTGAAAGTGCCAGCAACTCAAGCTCTTGCTGCTCCTCACCGGCCATTCCCAGTGCATCTACAGCACCACAGACATCGCGGCTCTGGGCTTTCCCTGAACAACAGGCCTTCGACATTTACCACCAGCTGCACCTAGTTGGTCACTGAAAAAAAACCCTGAAAAATCAAAAACGTCGGACAATTGATCCCACACCGAAAGTGCGAGCCAGTCAAGCTCTTGCTGCTCCTCACCGGCCATTCCCAGCGCATCTACAGCACCACAGACATCGGAGCTCCGGGCTTTCCCTGACCAACAGGGCTTCGACGTTTACCACTCGCTGCACCTGGGCTCCCACTGAAAAAAACCCCGAAAAATCACGAACGTCGGACGATTGCACCCAAACCGAAATTGCCAGCAACACAATCTCTTGCTGCTCCTCACCGGCCATTCCCAGCGCATCTACAGCACCACAGACATCGGGGCTCCGGGCTTTCCCTGACCAACAGGGCTTCGACATTTACCACCAGCTGAACCTGGGCGCCCACTGGAAAAAAAACCCAAAAAATCACGAACGTCGGACGATTGTTCCCACATTGAAAGTGCCAGCCAGTCAAGCTCTTGCTGCTCCTCACCGGGCATTGGCAGCGCATCTACAGCACCACAGACATCGGGACTCCGGGCTTTCCCTGACCAACTGGGCTTCGACGTTTACCACCAGGTGCACCTGGGCGCCCACTGAAAAAAATAAACGAAAAATCACGAACATCGGACGATTGCTCCCACACCAAAAGTGCCAGCAACTCAAGCTCTTGCTGCTACTCACCGGCCATTGGCAGGGAATCTACAGCACCACAGACATCGGGGCTCCGAGCTTTCCCTGACCAACAGGGCTTCAACGTTTACCACCAGCTGCACCTGGGCGCCCACGGAAATAAAACCCCGAAAAATCACGAACGTCGGACGATTGCTCCCACACTGAAAGTGCCAGCAACTCAAGCTCTTGCTGCTACTCACCTCCCATTCCCAGCGCATCTACAACACCACAGACATCGGGGCTCCGGGCTTTCCCTGACCAACTGGGCTTCGACGTTTACCACCAGCTGAACCTGGGCGCCCACTGAAATAAAACCCCCAAAAAACACAAACGTCGGACTATTGCTCCCACACTGAAAGTGCCAGCCAGTCAAGCTCTTGCTGCTCCTCACCGCCCATTCCGAACGCATCTACAGCACCACAGACATCGGGGCTCCGGGCTTTCCCTGACCAACAGGGCTTCGACGTTTACCACCCGCTGCACCTGGGCGCCCACTGAAAAAAATAAACGAAAAATCACAAACGTCGGACGATTGCTCCCACACCGAAAGTGCCAGCAACTCAAGCTCTTGCTGCTCCTCACCGGCCATTGGAGGCGCATCTACAGCACCACAGACATCGGGGCTCCGGGCTTTCCCTGACCAACAGGGCTTCGACATTTACCACCAGCTGCACGTGGGCGCCCACTGAAAAAAATAAACGAAAAATCACGAACATCGCACGATTGCTCCCACACCGAAAGTGCCAGCCAGTCAAGCTCTTGCTGCTCATCACCGGCCATTCCCAGCGCATCTACAGCACCACAGACATCGGGGCTCCGGGCTTTCCCTGACCAACAGGGCTTCGACATTTACCACCAGCTGCACCTGGGCGCCCACTGAAATAAAACCCCGAAAAATCTCGAACGTCGGACGATTGCTCCCACACCAAAAGTGCCAGCCAGTCAAGCTCTTGCTGCTCCTCACCGGACAGTGGCAGTGCATCTACAGCACCACAGACATCCCGGCTCCGGGCTTTCCCTGACCAACAGGGCTTCAACGTTTACCACCAGCTGCAACTGGGCGCCCACTGAAAAAAATAAACGAAAAATCACGAACATCGCACGATTGCTCCCACACCGAAAGTGCCAGCCAGTCAAGCTCTTGCTGCTCATCACCGGCCATTCCCAGCGCATCTACAGCACCACAGACATCGGGGCTCCGGGCTTTCCCTGACGAACCGGGCTTCGACATTTACCACCAGCTGCACCTGGGTGCCCCCTGAAAAAAAAACCCCAAAAAACACAAATGTCGGACGATTCCTGCCACACCTTAAATGCCAGCCTGTCAAGCTCTTGCTGCTACTCACCGGACATTCCCAGCGCATCTACAGCACCACAGACATCAGGGCTCTGGAATTTCCCTGACGAACAGGGCTTCGACGTTTACCACCAGCTGCACCTGGGCGCCCACTGAAAAAAAAACCGCAAAAATCACGAACGTCGGACGATTGCACCCACAACGAAAGTGCCAGCATGTGAGCCTCTTGCTGCTCCTCACCGGCTATTGGCAGCGCATCTACAACACCACAGACATCGGGGCTCTGCGCTTTCCCTGACCAACAGGCCTTCGACGTTTACCACCAGTTGAACCTGGGCGCCCACTGAAAAAAATAAACGAAAAATCACGAACGTCGGACGATTGCTCCCACACCGAAAGTGCCAGCAAGTCAAGCTCTTGCTGCTCCTCATCGCCCATTGGCAGCGCATCTACAGCACCACAGACATCGGGGCTCCGGGCTTTCCCTGACGAACCTAGCTTCGACATTTACCACCAGCTGCACCTGGGTGCCCCCTGAAAAAAAAACCCCAAAAAACACAAATGTCGGACGATTCCTGCCACACCTTAAATGCCAGCCTGTCAAGCTCTTGCTGCTACTCACCGGCCATTCCCAGCGCATCTACAGCACCACAGACATCAGGGCTCTGGACTTTCCCTGACGAACAGGGCTTCGACATTTACCACCAGCTGCACCTGGGCTCCCACTGAAAAAAAACCCTGAAAAATCAAAAACGTCGGACGATTGCTCCCACACCGAAAGTGCCAGCCTGTCAAGCTCTTGCTGCTCCTCACCGCCCATTCCCAGCGCATCTACAGCACCACAGACATCGGGGCTCCGGGCTTTCCCTGACCAACAGGGCTTCGACGTTTACCACTCGCTGCAGCTGGGCTCCCACTGAAAAGAACCCCGAAAAATCACGAACGTCGGACGATTGCTCCCACACCGAAAGTGCCAGCCTGTCAAGCTCTTGCTGCTCCTCACCGGACTTTGGCAGTGCATCTACAGCACCACAGACATCGGGGCTCCGGGCTTTCCCTGACCAACAGGGCTTCGACATTTACCACCAGCTGCAGCTGGGTGCCCCCTGAAAAAAAAACCCCAAAAATCACGAACGTCGGACGATTCCTGCCACACCTTAAATGCCAGCCTGTCAAGCTCTTGCTGCTCCTCACCGGCCATTCCCAGCGCATCTACAGCACCACAGACATCGGGGCTCTGGGCTTTCCCTGACCAACAGGCCTTCGATGTTTACCACCTACTGAACCTGGGCGCCCAGTGAATAAAAATACCCAAAAATCACAAACGTCCGACGATTGCTCCCACACTGAAAGTGCCAGCAACTCAAGCTCCTGCTGCTCCTCACCGCCCATTCCCAGCGCATCTACAGCACCACAGACATCGGGGCTCCGGGCTTTCCCTGACCAACACGGCTTCGACATTTACCACCAGCTGCACCTGTGCGCCCACTGAAAGTAAAACCCCGAAAAATCACGAACGTCGGACGATTGCTCCCACACCAAAAGTGCCAGCCAGTCAAGCTCTTGCTGCTCCTCACCGGACAGTGGCAGTGCATCTACAGCACCACAGACATCGGGGCTCCGGGCTTTCCCTGACCAACAGGGCTTCGACGTTTACCACTCGCTGAACCTGGGCTCCCACTGAAAAGAACCCCAAAAAATCACAAACGTCGGACGATTGCTCCCACACCAAAAGTGCCAGACAGTCAAGCTCTAGCTGCTGAACACCGGCCATTCCCAGCGCATCTACAGCACCACAGACATCGGGGCTCCGGGCTTTCCCTGACCAACAGGGCTTCGACGTTTACCACCAGCTGCACCTGGGCGCCCGCTGAAATAAAACCCCGAAAAATCACGAACGTCCGACGATTGCTCCCACACCCAAAGTGCCAGCCAGTCAAGCTCTTGCTGCTCCTCACCGGCCATTGGCAGCGCATCTACAGCACCACAGATATCGGGGCTCCGAGCTTTCCCTGACGGACAGGGCTTCAACGTTTACCACCAGCTGCACCTGGGCGCCCACTGAAATAAAACCCCGAAAAATCACGAACGTCGGACGATTCCTCCCACACCGAAAGTGCCAGCAACTCAAGCTCTTGCTGCTCCTCACCTCCCATTCCCAGCGCATCTACAGCACCACAGACATCGGGGCTCCGGGCTTTCCCTGACCAACACGGCTTCGACATTTACCACCAGCTGCACCTGTGCGCCCACTGAAAGTAAAACCCCGAAAAATCACGAACGTCGGACGATTGCTCCCACACCAAAAGTGCCAGCCAGTCAAGCTCTTGCTGCTCCTCACCGGACAGTGGCAGTGCATCTACAGCACCACAGACATCGGGGCTCCGGGCTTTCCCTGACCAACAGGGCTTCGACGTTTACCACTCGCTGAACCTGGGCTCCCACTGAAAAGAACCCCAAAAAATCACGAACGTCGGACGATTGCTCCCACACCAAAAGTGCCAGACAGTCAAGCTCTAGCTGCTGAACACCGGCCATTCCCAGCGCATCTACAGCACCACAGACATCGGGGCTCCGGGCTTTCCCTGACCAACAGGGCTTCGACGTTTACCACCAGCTGCACCTGGGCGCCCACTGAAATAAAACCCCGAAAAATCACGAACGTCCGACGATTGCTCCCACACCCAAAGTGCCAGCCAGTCAAGCTCTTGCTGCTCCTCACCGGCCATTGGCAGCGCATCTACAGCACCACAGATATCGGGGCTCCGAGCTTTCCCTGACCGACAGGGCTTCAACGTTTACCACCAGCTGCACCTGGGCGCCCACTGAAATAAAACCCCGAAAAATCACGAACGTCGGACGATTCTTCCCACACCGAAAGTGCCAGCAACTCAAGCTCTTGCTGCTACTCACCGGCCATTCCCAGTGCATCTACAGCACCACAGACATCGGGGTTCTGCGCTTTCCCTGAACAACAGGGCTTCGATAATTTACCACCAGCTGCACCTGGGTGCCCCCTGAAAAAAAAACCCCAAAAATCACAAATGTCAGACGATTCCTGCCACACCTTAAATGCCAGCCTGTCAAGCTCTTGCTGCTACTTACCGGCCATTCCCAGCGCATCTACAGCACCACAGACATCAGGGCTCTGGACTTTCCCTGACGAACAGGGCTTCGACGTTTACCACTCGCTGAACCTGGTTACCCACTGAAAAAAAACCCTGAAAAATCACGAACGTCGGACGATTGCTCCCACACCAAAAGTGCCAGCCAGCCAAGCTCTTGCTGCTACTCACCGCCCATTGGCAGCGCATCTACAGCACCACAGGTATCGGGGCTCCGAGCTTTCCCTGACCAACAGGGCTTCGACGTTTACCACCAGCTGAACCTGGGCGCCCACTGAAATAAAACCCCGAGAAATCACGAACGTCGGACGATTGCTCCCACACCTTAAATGCCAGCCTGTCAAGCTCTTGCTGCTCCTCACCGCCCATTCCCAGCGCATCTACAGCACCACAGACATCAGGGCTCTGGACTTTCCCTGACCAACAGGGCTTCGACGTTTACCACTCGCTGAACCTGGGCGCCCACTGAAAAGAACCCCGAAAAATCACGAACGTCGGACAATTGCTCCCACACCGAAAGTGCCAGCAACTCAAGCTCTTGCTGCTCCTCAGCGGCCATTCCCAGCGCATCTACAGCACCACAGACATCGGGGCTCTACGCTTTCCCTGACCAACAGGGCTTCGACGTTTACCACCCGCTGCACCTGGGCGCCCACTGAAATAAAACCCCGAAAAATCACGAACGTCGGACGATTGCTCCCACACCGAAAGTGCCAGCAACTCAAGCTCTTGCTGCTACTCACCGGACTTTGGCAGTGCATCTACAGCACCACAGACATCGGGGTTCTCCGCTTTCCCTGAACAACAGGGCTTCGACGTTTACCACCAGCTGCACCTGGGCGCCCACTGAAAAAAATAAATGAAAAATCACGAACGTCGGACGATTGCTCCCACACCAAAAGTGCCAGCCAGTCAAGCTCTTGCTGCTCCTCACCGGCCATTCCCAGCGCATCTACAGCACCACCGACACCGGGGCTCTGGGCGTTCCCTGACCAACAGGGCTTCGACGTTTACCACCAGCTGAACCTGGGCGCCCACTGAAATAAAAGCCCGAAAAATCACGAACGTCGGACGATTGCTCCCACACCGAAAGTGCCAGCCAGTCAAGCTCTTGCTGCTCCTGACCGGACTTTGGCAGCGCATCTACAGCACCACAGACATCGGGGCTCCGAGCTTTCCCTGACCAACAGGGCTTTGACGTTTACCACTAGCTGAACCTGGGCGCCCCCTAAAAAAAAACCCTGAAAAATGACGAACGTCGGACGATTGCTCCCACACCAAAAGTGCCAGCCAGTCAAGCTCTTGCTGCTCCTCACCGGACAGTGGCAGTGCATCTACAGCACCACAGACATCGGGGCTCCGGGCTTTCCCTGACCATCAGGGCTTCGACATTTACCACCAGCTGCACCTGGGCTCCCACTGAAAAGAACCCCGAAAAATAACGAACGTCCGACGATTGCTCCCACACCAGAAGTGCCAGACAGTCAAGCTATAGCTGCTGAACACCGGCCATTCCCAGCGCATCTACAGCACCACAGACATCGGGGCTCCGGGCTTTCCCTGACCAACAGGGCTTCGACGTTTACCACCAGCTGCACCTGGGCGCCCACTGAAAAAAAACCCTGAAAAATGACGAACGTCGGACGATTGCTCCCACACCAAAATTGCCAGACAGTCAAGCTTTTGCTGCTCCTCCCCGGCCATTCCCAGCGCATCTACAGCACCACAGACATCGGGGCTCTGGGCTTTCCCTGACAAACAGGGCTTCTACGTTTACCACCAGCTGCACCTGGGCGCCCGCTGAAAAAAATAAAAGAAAAATCACGAACGTCGGACGATTGCTCCCACACCAAAAGTGCCAGCCAGTCAAGCTCTTGCTGCTCCTCACCAGCCATTCCCAGCGCATCTACAGCACCACAGACATCGCGGCTCCGGGCTTTCCCTGACCGACAGGGCTTCGACGTTTACCACCAGCTGCACCTGGTTGCCCACTGAAAAAAAAACCCTGAAAAATCAAAAACGTCGGACGATTGATCCCACACCGAAAGTGCCAGCCTGTCAAGCTCTTGCTGTTCCTCACCGGCCATTGGCAGCGCATCTACAGCACCACAGACATCGGGGCTCTGGGCTTTCCCGGACCAACAGGGCTTCGACGTTTACCACCAGCTGAGCCTGGGCGCCAACTGAAAAGAACCCCGAAAAATCACGAACATCGGACGATTGCTCCCACACCGAAAGTGCCAGCAACTCAAGCTCTTGCTGCTCCTCACCGGACTTTGGCAGCGCATCTACAGCACCACAGACATCGGGGCTCTGGGCTTTCCCTGACAAACAGGGCTTCGATGTTTACCACCCGCTGAACCTGGGCGCCCACTGAAATAAAACCCCGAAAAATCACAAACGTCGGACGATTCCTCCCACACAGAAAGTGCCAGCAACTCAAGCTCTTGCTGTTCCTCACCGGACTTTGGCAGTGCATCTACAGCACCACAGACATCACGGCTCCGGGCTTTCCCTGACCAACAGGGCTTCGACGTTTACCACCAGCTGCACCTGTGCGCCCACTGAAAAAAACCCCAAAAAATCACAAACGTCGGACGATTGCTCCCACACCAAAAGTGCCAGCCAGTCAAGCTCTTGCTGCTCCTCACCGGCCATTGGCAGCGCATCTACAGCACCACAGACATCGTGGCTCCGGGCTTTCCCTGTCCAACAGGCCTTCGACATTTACCACCAGCTGCACCTGGGCGCCCACTGAAATAAAACCCCGAAAAATCACGAACGTCGGACGACTGCTCCCACACCCAAAGTGCCAGCCAGTCAAGCTCTTGCTGCTCCTCACCGGACAGTGGCAGTGCATCTACAACACCACAGACATCGGGGCTCCGGGCTTTCCCTGACCAACAGGGCTTCGACGTTTACCACTCGCTGAACCTGGGCTCCCACTGAAAATAACCCCGAAAAATCACGAACGTCGGACGATTGCTCCCACACCAAAAGTGCCAGCCAGTCAAGCTCATGCTGCTCCTCACCGGGCATTACCAGCGCATCTACAGCACCACAGACATCGGGGCTCCGGGCTTTCCCTGACCAACAGGGCTTCGACGTTTACCACCAGCTGCAGCTGGGCGCCCACTGAAATAAAACCCCGAAAAATCACGAACGTCGGACGATTGCTCCCACACCAAAAGTGCCAGCCAGTCAAGCTCTTGCTGCTGAAGACCGGCCATTCCGAGCGCATCTACATCACCACAGACATCGGGGCTCCGGGCTTTCCCTGACCAACAGGGCTTCGACGTTTACCACCAGCTGAACCTGGGCGCCCACTGGAAAAAAAACCCAAAAAATCACGAACGTCGGACGATTGTTCCCACACCGAAAGTGCCAGCCAGTCAAGCTCTTGCTGCTCCTCACCGGGCATTGGCAGCGCATCTACAGCACCACAGACATCGGGACTCCGGGCTTTCCCTGACCAACTGGGCTTCGACGTTTACCACCAGGTGCACCTGGGCGCCCACTGAAAAAAATAAACGAAAAATCACGAACATCGGACGATTGCTCCCACACCAAAAGTGCCAGCCTGTCAAGCTCTTGCTGCTACTCACCGGCCATTGGCAGGGAATCTACAGCACCACAGACATCGGGGCTCCGAGCTTTCCCTGACCAACAGGGCTTCCACGTTTACCACCAGCTGCACCTGGGCGCCCACTGAAATAAAACCCCGAAAAATCACGAACGTCGGACGATTGCTCCCACACTGAAAGTGCCAGCAACTCAAGCTCTTGCTGCTACTCACCTCCCATTCCCAGCGCATCTACAACACCACAGACATCGGGGCTCCGGGCTTTCCCTGACCAACTGGGCTTCGACGTTTACCACCAGCTGAACCTGGGCGCCCACTGAAATAAAACCCCCAAAAAACACAAACGTCGGACTATTGCTCCCACACTGAAAGTGCCAGCCAGTCAAGCTCTTGCTGCTCCTCACCGCCCATTCCGAACGCATCTACAGCACCACAGACATCGGGGCTCCGGGCTTTCCCTGACCAACAGGGCTTCGACGTTTACCACCCGCTGCACCTGGGCGCCCACTGAAAAAAATAAACGAAAAATCACAAACGTCGGACGATTGCTCCCACACCGAAAGTGCCAGCAACTCAAGCTCTTGCTGCTCCTCACCGGCCATTGGAGGCGCATCTACAGCACCACAGACATCGGGGCTCCGGGCTTTCCCTGACCAACAGGGCTTCGACATTTACCACCAGCTGCACGTGGGCGCCCACTGAAAAAAATAAACGAAAAATCACGAACATCGCACGATTGCTCCCACACCGAAAGTGCCAGCCAGTCAAGCTCTTGCTGCTCATCACCGGCCATTCCCAGCGCATCTACAGCACCACAGACATCGGGGCTCCGGGCTTTCCCTGACCAACAGGGCTTCGACATTTACCACCAGCTGCACCTGGGCGCCCACTGAAATAAAACCCCGAAAAATCTCGAACGTCGGACGATTGCTCCCACACCAAAAGTGCCAGCCAGTCAAGCTCTTGCTGCTCCTCACCGGACAGTGGCAGTGCATCTACAGCACCACAGACATCCCGGCTCCGGGCTTTCCCTGACCAACAGGGCTTCAACGTTTACCACCAGCTGCAACTGGGCGCCCACTGAAAAAAATAAACGAAAAATCACGAACATCGCACGATTGCTCCCACACCGAAAGTGCCAGCCAGTCAAGCTCTTGCTGCTCATCACCGGCCATTCCCAGCGCATCTACAGCACCACAGACATCGGGGCTCCGGGCTTTCCCTGACCAACAGGGCTTCGACGTTTACCACTCGCTGCAGCTGGGCTCCCACTGAAAAGAACCCCGAAAAATCACGAACGTCGGACGATTGCTCCCACACCGAAAGTGCCAGCCTGTCAAGCTCTTGCTGCTCCTCACCGGACTTTGGCAGTGCATCTACAGCACCACAGACATCGGGGCTCCGGGCTTTCCCTGACCAACAGGGCTTCGACATTTACCACCAGCTGCACCTGGGTTCCCCCTGAAAAAAAAACCCCAAAAATCACGAACGTCGGACGATTCCTGCCACACCTTAAATGCCAGCCTGTCAAGCTCTTGCTGCTCCTCACCGGCCATTCCCAGCGCATCTACAGCACCACAGACATCGGGGCTCTGGGCTTTCCCTGACCAACAGGCCTTCGATGTTTACCACCTACTGAACCTGGGCGCCCAGTGAATAAAAATCCCCAAAAATCACAAACGTCCGACGATTGCTCCCACACTGAAAGTGCCAGCAACTCAAGCTCCTGCTGCTCCTCACCGCCCATTCCCAGCGCATCTACAGCACCACAGACATCGGGGCTCCGGGCTTTCCCTGACCAACACGGCTTCGACATTTACCACCAGCTGCACCTGTGCGCCCACTGAAAGTAAAACCCCGAAAAATCACGAACGTCGGACGATTGCTCCCACACCAAAAGTGCCAGCCAGTCAAGCTCTTGCTTCTCCTCACCGGAGAGTGGCAGTGCATCTACAGCACCACAGACATCGGGGCTCCGGGCTTTCCCTGACCAACAGGGCTTCGACGTTTACCACTCGCTGAACCTGGGCTCCCACTGAAAAGAACCCCAAAAAATCACGAACGTCGGACGATTGCTCCCACACCAAAAGTGCCAGACAGTCAAGCTCTAGCTGCTGAACACCGGCCATTCCCAGCGCATCTACAGCACCACAGACATCGGGGCTCCGGGCTTTCCCTGACCAACAGGGCTTCGACGTTTACCACCAGCTGCACCTGGGCGCCCACTGAAATAAAACCCCGAAAAATCACGAACGTCCGACGATTGCTCCCACACCCAAAGTGCCAGCCAGTCAAGCTCTTGCTGCTCCTCACCGGCCATTGGCAGCGCATCTACAGCACCACAGATATCGGGGCTCCGAGCTTTCCCTGACCGACAGGGCTTCAACGTTTACCACCAGCTGCACCTGGGCGCCCACTGAAATAAAACCCCGAAAAATCACGAACGTCGGACGATTCCTCCCACACCGAAAGTGCCAGCAACTCAAGCTCTTGCTGCTACTCACCGGCCATTCCCAGTGCATCTACAGCACCACAGACATCGGGGTTCTGGACTTTCCCTGACGAACAGGGCTTCGACGTTTACCACCAGCTGAACCTGGTTACCCACTGAAAAAAAACCCTGAAAAATCACGAACGTCGGACGATTGCTCCCACACCAAAAGTGCCAGCCAGCCAAGCTCTTGCTGCTACTCACCGCCCATTGGCAGCGCATCTACAGCACCACAGGTATCGGGGCTCCGAGCTTTCCCTGACCAACAGGGCTTCGACATTTAGCAGCAGCTGAACCTGGGCGCCCACTGAAATAAAACCCCGAAAAATCACGAACGTCGGACGATTGCTCCCACACCTTAAATGCCAGCCTGTCAAGCTCTTGCTGCTCCTCACCGCCCATTCCCAGCGCATCTACAGCACCACAGACATCAGGGCTCTGGACTTTCCCTGACCAACAGGGCTTCAACGTTTACCACCAGCTGAACCTGGGCGCCCACTGAAAAGAACCCCGAAAAATCACGAACGTCGGACAATT
Source organism: Chlamydotis macqueenii (assembly GCF_036417535.1). Taxonomy (NCBI): domain Eukaryota; kingdom Metazoa; phylum Chordata; class Aves; order Otidiformes; family Otididae; genus Chlamydotis; species Chlamydotis macqueenii. The sequence continues at coordinate 105,435 of NW_028239230.1, forward strand.
GCTCCCACACCGAAAGTGCCAGCAACTCAAGCTCTTGCTGCTCCTCAGCGGCCATTCCCAGCGCATCTACAGCACCACAGACATCGGGGCTCTACGCTTTCCCTGACCAACAGGGCTTCGACGTTTACCACCCGCTGCACCTGGGCGCCCACTGAAATAAAACCCCGAAAAATCACGAACGTCGGACAATTGCTCCCACACCAAAAGTGCCAGCAACACAAGCTCTTGCTGCTCCTCAGCGGCCATTCCCAGCGCATCTACAGCACCACAGACATCGGGGCTCTACGCTTTCCCTGACCAACAGGGCTTCGACGTTTACCACCAGCTGAACCTGGGCGCCCACTGAAATAAAACCCCGAAAAATCACGAACGTCGGACGATTGCTCCCACACCGAAAGTGCCAGCAACTCAAGCTCTTGCTGCTACTCACCGGACTTTGGCAGTGCATCTACAGCACCACAGACATCGGGGTTCTCCGCTTTCCCTGAACAACAGGGCTTCGACGTTTACCACCAGCTGCACCTGGGCGCCCACTGAAAAAAATAAATGAAAAATCACGAACGTCGGACGATTGCTCCCACACCAAAAGTGCCAGCCAGTCAAGCTCTTGCTGCTCCTCACCGGCCATTCCCAGCGCATCTACAGCACCACCGACACCGGGGCTCCGGGCGTTCCCTGACCAACAGGGCTTCGACGTTTACCACCAGCTGAACCTGGGCGCCCACTGAAATAAAAGCCCGAAAAATCACGAACGTCGGACGATTGCTCCCACACCGAAAGTGCCAGCAACTCAAGCTCTTGCTGCTCCTCACCGGACTTTGGCAGCGCATCTACAGCACCACAGACATCGGGGCTCCGGGCTTTCCCTGACCAACAGGGCTTCAACGTTTACCACCAGCTGCACCTGGGCGCCCACTGAAAAGAACCCCGAAAAATCACGAACATCGGACAATTGCTCCCACACCGAAAGTTCCAGCAACTCAAGCTCTTGCTGCTCCTCACCGGCCACTGGCAGCGCATCTACAGCACCACAGACATCGGGGCTCTGGGCTTTCCCTGACAAACAGGGCTTCGACGTTTACCACCAGCTGCACCTGTGCGCCCACTGAAAAAAACCCCGAAAAATCACAAACGTCGGACGATTGCTCCCACACCAAAAGTGCCAGCCAGTCAAGCTCTTGCTGCTCCTCACCGGCCATTGGCAGCGCATCTACAGCACCACAGACATCGTGGCTCCGGGCTTTCCCTGACCAACAGGCCTTCGACATTTACCACCAGCTGCACCTGGGCGCCCACTGAAATAAAACCCCGAAAAATCACGAACGTCGGACGACTGCTCCCACACCCAAAGTGCCAGCCAGTCAAGCTCTTGCTGCTCCTCACCGGACAGTGGCAGTGCATCTACAACACCACAGACATCGGGGCTCCGGGCTTTCCCTGACCAACAGGGCTTCGACGTTTACCACTCGCTGAACCTGGGCTCCCACTGAAAATAACCCCGAAAAATCACGAACGTCGGACGATTCCTCCCACACCAAAAGTGCCAGCCAGTCAAGCTCATGCTGCTTCTAACCAGCCATTCCCAGCACATCTACAGCGCCACAGACATCGGGGCTCCGGGCTTTCCCTGACCAACAGGGCTTCGACGTTTACCACCAGCTGCAGCTGGGCGCCCACTGAAATAAAACCCCGAAAAATCACGAACGTCGGACGATTGCTCCCACACCGAAAGTGCCAGCCAGTCAAGCTCTTGCTGCTCCTCACCGGCCATTCCCAGCGCATCTACAGCACCACAGACATCGGGGCTCCGGGCTTTCCCTGACCAACAGGGCTTCGACGTTTACCACCAGCTGCACATGGGCGCCCACTAAAAAAAATAAACGAAATATCACGAACATCAGACGATTCCTGCCACACCTTAAATGCCAGCCAGTCAAGCTCATGCTGCTTCTCACCAGCCGTTCCCAGCGCATCTACAGCACCACAGACATCGGGGCTCCGGGCTTTCCCTGACCAACAGGGCTTCGACGTTTACCACCAGCTGCACCTGGGCGCCCACTGAAATAAAACCCCGAAAAATCACGAACGTCGGACAATTGCTCCCACACCGAAAGTGCCAGACAGTCAACCTCTAGCTGCTCCTCACCGGGCATTACCAGCGCATCTACAGCACCACAGACATCGCGGCTCCGGGCTTTCCCTGACCAACAGGGCTTCGACATTTACCACCAGCTGCACATGGGCGCCCACTGAAAAAAAAACCCTAAAAAATCAAAAACGTCGGACAATTGCTCCCACACCGAAAGTGCCAGCCAGTCAAGCTCTTGCTGCTCCTCCCCAGCCATTGGCAGCGCATCTACAGCACCACAGACATCGGGGCTCCGGGCTTTCCCTGACCAACAGGGCTTCGACGTTTACCACCAGCTGAACCTGGGCGCCCACTGAAAAGAACCCCGAAAAATCACGAACGTCGGACGATTGCTCCCACACCGAAATTGCCAGCCAGTCAAGCTGTAGGTGCTCCTCACCTTCCATTCCCAGCGCATCTACAGCACCACAGACATCGGGGCTCCGGGCGTTCCCTGACCAACAGGGCTTAGAAGTTTATTACCAGCTGAACCTAGGCGCCCACTGGAAAAAAAATCCCCAAATATCATGAACGTCGGACGATTGCTCTCACACCAAAAGTGCCAGCCACTCAAGCTCTTGCTACCCCTCACCGGCCATTCCCAGCGCATCTACAGCACCACAGACATCGGGGCTCCGGGCTTTCCCTGACGAACAGGGCTTCGACGTTTACCACCAGCTGCACCTGGGCTCCCACTGAAATAAAACCCCGAAAAATCACGAACGTCGGACGATTGCTCCCACACCAAAAGTGCCAGCAACTCAAGCTCTTGCTACCCCTCACCGGCCCTTCCCAGCGCATCTACAGCACCACAGACATCGGGGATCCGGGCTTTCCCTGACCAACAGGGCTTCGACGTTTACCACCAGTTGCACCTGGGCACCCACTGAAAAAAAAAACCCCGAAAATCACAAACATCAGACGATTGCTCCCACACCCAAAGTGCCAGCCAGTCAAGCTCTTTGTGCTCCTCACCGGCCATTGGCGGCGCATCTACAGCACCACAGACATCGGGGCTCCGGGCTTTCCCTGACCAACAGGGCTTTGACGTTATACCACCCGCTGCACCTCGGCACCCACTGAAAAAAATAAACGAAAAATCATGAACATCGGACGATTGCTCCCACACCGAAAGTGCCAGCAACACAAGCTCTTCCTGCTCCTGACCGCCCATTCCCAGCGCATCTAGAGCACCACAGACATCGTGGCTCCGGGCTTTCCCTGACCAACAGGCCTTTGACATTTACCACCAGCTGCACCTGGTTGCCCACTGAAAAAAAACCCTGAAAAATCAAAAACGTCGGACGATTGCTCCCACACCAAAAGTGCCAGACAGTCAAGCTCTTGCTGCTCCTCACCTCCCATTGGCAGCGCATGTACAGCACCACAGACATCGGGGCTCCGGGCGTTCCCTGACCAACAGGGCTTCGACGTTTACCACCAGCTGCACCTGGGCGCCCACTGAAAAAAACCCCTAAAAATCAGGAACATCGGACGATTGCTCCCACATTGAAAGTGCCAGCAACACAAGCTCTTGCTGCTGCTCACTGCCCATACCCAGCGCATCTACAGCACCACAGACATCGGGGCTCCGGGCTTTCCATGACCAACAGGGCTTCGACGTTTACCACCAGCTGCACCTGGGCGCCCACTGAAAAAAAACCTTGAAAAATCACGAACGTCGGACGATTTCTCCCACACCGAAAGTGCCAGCCAGTCAGGCTCTTGCTGCTAATCACCGCCCATTCCCAGCGCATCTACAGCACCACAGACATCGGGGCTCCGGGCTTTCCCTGACTAACAGCACTTCGACGTTTACCACCAGCTGAACATGGCTGCCCATTAAAAAAAAAACCCGAAAAAAACACAAACGTCGGACGATTGCTCCCACACCAAAAGTGCCAGCAACTCAAGCTCTTGCTGCTCCTCACCTCCCATTCCCAGCGCATCTACAGCACCACAGACATCGGGGCTCTGGGCTTTCCCTGACAAACAGGGCTTCGACATTTACCACCAGCTGCACCTGGGCGCCCACTGAAATAAAACCCCGAAAAATCACGAACATCGGACGATTGCTCCCACACCAAAAGTGCCAGCAACTTAAACTCTTGCTGCTACTCACCGGACTTTGGCAGTGCATCTACAGCACCACAGACATCGGGGTTCTGCGCTTTCCCTGACCAACAGGGCTTCGACGTTTACCACCAGCTGAAATTGGGCGCCCGCTGAAAAAAATAAAAGAAAAATCACGAACGTCGGACGATTCCTCCCACAGCAAAAGTGCCAGCCAGTCAAGCTCTTGCTGCTCCTCACCAGCCATTCCCAGCGCATCTACAGCGCCACAGACATCGCGGCTCCAGGCTTTCCCTGACCAACAGGGCTTCAACGTTTACCACCCGCTGCACCTGGGCGCCCACTGAAATAAAACCCCGAAAAATCACGAACGTCGGACAATTGCTCCCATACCAAAAGTGCCAGCAACACAAGCTCTTGCTGCTCCTCAGCGGCCATTCCCATCGCATCTACAGCACCACAGACATCGGGGCTCTACGCTTTCCCTGACCAACAGGGCTTCGACGTTTACCACCAGCTGAACCTGGGCGCCCACTGAAATAAAACCCCGAAAAATCACGAACGTCGGACGATTGCTCCCACACCGAAAGTGCCAGCAACTCAAGCTCTTGCTGCTACTCACCGGACTTTGGCAGTGCATCTACAGCACCACAGACATCGGGGTTCTCCGCTTTCCCTGAACAACAGGGCTTCGACGTTTACCACCAGCTGCACCTGGGCGCCCACTGAAAAAAATAAATGAAAAATGACGAACGTCGGACGATTGCTCCCACACCAAAAGTGCCAGCCAGTCAAGCTCTTGCTGCTCCTCACCGGCCATTCCCAGCGCATCTACAGCACCACCGACACGGGGGCTCCGGGCGTTCCCTGACCAACAGGGCTTCGACGTTTACCACCAGCTGAACCTGGGCGCCCACTGAAATAAAAGCCCGAAAAATCACGAACGTCGGACGATTGCTCCCACACCGAAAGTGCCAGCCAGTCAAGCTCTTGCTGCTCCTGACCGGACTTTGGCAGCGCATCTACAGCACCACAGACATCGGGGTTCTGCGCTTTCCCTGACCAACAGGGCTTTGACGTTTACCACTAGCTGAACCTGGGCGCCCCCTGAAAAAAAACCCTGAAAAATGACGAACGTCGGACGATTGCTCCCACACCAAAAGTGCCAGCCAGTCAAGCTCTTGCTGCTCCTCACCGGACAGTGGCAGTGCATCTACAGCACCACAGACATCGGGGCTCCGGGCTTTCCCTGACCATCAGGGCTTCGACATTTACCACCAGCTGCACCTGGGCTCCCACTGAAAAGAACCCCGAAAAATCACGAACGTCCGACGATTGCTCCCACACCAGAAGTGCCAGACAGTCAAGCTCTAGCTGCTGAACACCGGCCATTCCCAGCGCATCTACAGCACCACAGACATCGGGGCTCCGGGCTTTCCCTGACCAACAGGGCTTCAACGTTTACCACCAGCTGCACCTGGGCGCCCACTGAAAAAAAACCCTGAAAAATGACGAACGTCGGACGATTGCTCCCACACCAAAATTGCCAGACAGTCAAGCTTTTGCTGCTCCTCCCCGGCCATTGGCAGCGCATGTACAGCACCACAGACATCGGGGCTCCGGGCTTTCCCTGACGAACAGGGCTTCGACATTTACCACCTGCTGCACCTGGGCACCCACTGAAATAAAACCCCGAAAAATCACGAACGTCGGACGATTGCTCCCACACCAAAAGTGCCAGCAACTCAAGCTCTTGCTGCTCCTCACCTCCCATTCCCAGCGCATCTACAGCACCACAGACATCGGGGCTCTGGGCTTTCCCTGACAAACAGGGCTTCGACGTTTACCACCAGCTGCACCTGGGCGCCCGCTGAAAAAAATAAAAGAAAAATCACAAACGTCGGACGATTGCTCCCACACCAAAAGTGCCAGCCAGTCAAGCTCTTGCTGCTCCTCACCGGCCATTGGCAGCGCATCTACAGCACCACAGACATCGTGGCTCCGGGCTTTCCCTGTCCAACAGGCCTTCGACATTTACCACCAGCTGCACCTGGGCGCCCACTGAAATAAAACCCCGAAAAATCACGAACGTCGGACGACTGCTCCCACACCCAAAGTGCCAGCCAGTCAAGCTCTTGCTGCTCCTCACCGGACAGTGGCAGTGCATCTACAACACCACAGACATCGGGGCTCCGGGCTTTCCCTGACCAACAGGGCTTCGACGTTTACCACTCGCTGAACCTGGGCTCCCACTGAAAATAACCCCGAAAAATCACGAACGTCGGACGATTGCTCCCACACCAAAAGTGCCAGCCAGTCAAGCTCATGCTGCTCCTCACCGGGCATTACCAGCGCATCTACAGCACCACAGACATCGGGGCTCCGGGCTTTCCCTGACCAACAGGGCTTCGACGTTTACCACCAGCTGCAGCTGGGCGCCCACTGAAATAAAACCCCGAAAAATCACGAACGTCCGACGATTCCTGCCACACCTTAAATGCCAGCCTGTCAAGCTCTTGCTGCTCCTCACCGGCCATTCCCAGCGCATCTACAGCACCACAGACATCGGGGCTCTGGGCTTTCCCTGACCAACAGGCCTTCGATGTTTACCACCTACTGAACCTGGGCGCCCAGTGAATAAAAATCCCCAAAAATCACAAACGTCCGACGATTGCTCCCACACTGAAAGTGCCAGCAACTCAAGCTCCTGCTGCTCCTCACCGCCCATTCCCAGCGCATCTACAGCACCACAGACATCGGGGCTCCGGGCTTTCCCTGACCAACACGGCTTCGACATTTACCACCAGCTGCACCTGTGCGCCCACTGAAAGTAAAACCCCGAAAAATCACGAACGTCGGACGATTGCTCCCACACCAAAAGTGCCAGCCAGTCAAGCTCTTGCTGCTCCTCACCGGAGAGTGGCAGTGCATCTACAGCACCACAGACATCGGGGCTCCGGGCTTTCCCTGACCAACAGGGCTTCGACGTTTACCACTCGCTGAACCTGGGCTCCCACTGAAAAGAACCCCAAAAAATCACGAACGTCGGACGATTGCTCCCACACCAAAAGTGCCAGACAGTCAAGCTCTAGCTGCTGAACACCGGCCATTCCCAGCGCATCTACAGCACCACAGACATCGGGGCTCCGGGCTTTCCCTGACCAACAGGGCTTCGACGTTTACCACCAGCTGCACCTGGGCGCCCACTGAAATAAAACCCCGAAAAATCACGAACGTCCGACGATTGCTCCCACACCCAAAGTGCCAGCCAGTCAAGCTCTTGCTGCTCCTCACCGGCCATTGGCAGCGCATCTACAGCACCACAGATATCGGGGCTCCGAGCTTTCCCTGACCGACAGGGCTTCAACGTTTACCACCAGCTGCACCTGGGCGCCCACTGAAATAAAACCCCGAAAAATCACGAACGTCGGACGATTCCTCCCACACCGAAAGTGCCAGCAACTCAAGCTCTTGCTGCTACTCACCGGCCATTCCCAGTGCATCTACAGCACCACAGACATCGGGGTTCTGGACTTTCCCTGACGAACAGGGCTTCGACGTTTACCACCAGCTGAACCTGGTTACCCACTGAAAAAAAACCCTGAAAAATCACGAACGTCGGACGATTGCTCCCACACCAAAAGTGCCAGCCAGCCAAGCTCTTGCTGCTACTCACCGCCCATTGGCAGCGCATCTACAGCACCACAGGTATCGGGGCTCCGAGCTTTCCCTGACCAACAGGGCTTCGACGTTTACCACCAGCTGAACCTGGGCGCCCACTGAAATAAAACCCCGAAAAATCACGAACGTCGGACGATTGCTCCCACACCTTAAATGCCAGCCTGTCAAGCTCTTGCTGCTCCTCACCGCCCATTCCCAGCGCATCTACAGCACCACAGACATCAGGGCTCTGGACTTTCCCTGACCAACAGGGCTTCAACGTTTACCACCAGCTGAACCTGGGCGCCCACTGAAAAGAACCCCGAAAAATCACGAACGTCGGACAATTGCTCCCACACCGAAAGTGCCAGCAACTCAAGCTCTTGCTGCTCCTCAGCGGCCATTCCCAGCGCATCTACAGCACCACAGACATCGGGGCTCTACGCTTTCCCTGACCAACAGGGCTTCGACGTTTACCACCCGCTGCACCTGGGCGCCCACTGAAATAAAACCCCGAAAAATCACGAACGTCGGACAATTGCTCCCACACCAAAAGTGCCAGCAACACAAGCTCTTGCTGCTCCTCAGCGGCCATTCCCAGCGCATCTACAGCACCACAGACATCGGGGCTCTACGCTTTCCCTGACCAACAGGGCTTCGACGTTTACCACCAGCTGAACCTGGGCGCCCACTGAAATAAAACCCCGAAAAATCACGAACGTCGGACGATTGCTCCCACACCGAAAGTGCCAGCAACTCAAGCTCTTGCTGCTACTCACCGGACTTTGGCAGTGCATCTACAGCACCACAGACATCGGGGTTCTCCGCTTTCCCTGAACAACAGGGCTTCGACGTTTACCACCAGCTGCACCTGGGCGCCCACTGAAAAAAATAAATGAAAAATCACGAACGTCGGACGATTGCTCCCACACCAAAAGTGCCAGCCAGTCAAGCTCTTGCTGCTCCTCACCGCCCATTCCCAGCGCATCTACAGCACCACCGACACCGGGGCTCCGGGCGTTCCCTGACCAACAGGGCTTCGACGTTTACCACCAGCTGAACCTGGGCGCCCACTGAAATAAAAGCCCGAAAAATCACGAACGTCGGACGATTGCTCCCACACCGAAAGTGCCAGCAACTCAAGCTCTTGCTGCTCCTCACCGGACTTTGGCAGCGCATCTACAGCACCACAGACATCGGGGCTCCGGGCTTTCCCTGACCAACAGGGCTTCAACGTTTACCACCAGCTGCACCTGGGCGCCCACTGAAAAGAACCCCGAAAAATCACGAACATCGGACAATTGCTCCCACACCGAAAGTTCCAGCAACTCAAGCTCTTGCTGCTCCTCACCGGCCACTGGCAGCGCATCTACAGCACCACAGACATCGGGGCTCTGGGCTTTCCCTGACAAACAGGGCTTCGATGTTTACCACCAGCTGAACCTGGGCGCCCACTGAAATAAAACCCCGAAAAATCACGAACGTCGGACGATTCCTCCCACACAGAAAGTGCCAGCAACTCAAGCTCTTGCTGTTCCTCACCGGACTTTGGCAGTGCATCTACAGCACCACAGACATCGGGGCTCCGGGCTTTCCCTGACCAACAGGGCTTCGACGTTTACCACCAGCTGCACATGGGCGCCCACTAAAAAAAATAAACGAAATATCACGAACATCAGACGATTCCTGCCACACCTTAAATGCCAGCCAGTCAAGCTCATGCTGCTTCTCACCAGCCGTTCCCAGCGCATCTACAGCACCACAGACATCGGGGCTCCGGGCTTTCCCTGACCAACAGGGCTTCGACGTTTACCACCAGCTGCACCTGGGCGCCCACTGAAATAAAACCCCGAAAAATCACGAACGTCGGACAATTGCTCCCACACCGAAAGTGCCAGACAGTCAACCTCTAGCTGCTCCTCACCGGGCATTACCAGCGCATCTACAGCACCACAGACATCGCGGCTCCGGGCTTTCCCTGACCAACAGGGCTTCGACATTTACCACCAGCTGCACATGGGCGCCCACTGAAAAAAAAACCCTAAAAAATCAAAAACGTCGGACAATTGCTCCCACACCGAAAGTGCCAGCCAGTCAAGCTCTTGCTGCTCCTCCCCAGCCATTGGCAGCGCATCTACAGCACCACAGACATCGGGGCTCCGGGCTTTCCCTGACCAACAGGGCTTCGACGTTTACCACCAGCTGAACCTGGGCGCCCACTGAAAAGAACCCCGAAAAATCACGAACGTCGGACGATTGCTCCCACACCGAAATTGCCAGCCAGTCAAGCTGTAGGTGCTCCTCACCTTCCATTCCCAGCGCATCTACAGCACCACAGACATCGGGGCTCCGGGCGTTCCCTGACCAACAGGGCTTAGAAGTTTATTACCAGCTGAACCTAGGCGCCCACTGGAAAAAAAATCCCCAAATATCATGAACGTCGGACGATTGCTCTCACACCAAAAGTGCCAGCCACTCAAGCTCTTGCTACCCCTCACCGGCCATTCCCAGCGCATCTACAGCACCACAGACATCGGGGCTCCGGGCTTTCCCTGACCAACAGGGCTTCGACGTTTACCACCAGCTGCACCTGGGCTCCCACTGAAATAAAACCCCGAAAAATCACGAACGTCGGACGATTGCTCCCACACCAAAAGTGCCAGCAACTCAAGCTCTTGCTACCCCTCACCGGCCCTTCCCAGCGCATCTACAGCACCACAGACATCGGGGATCCGGGCTTTCCCTGACCAACAGGGCTTCGACGTTTACCACCAGTTGCACCTGGGCACCCACTGAAAAAAAAAACCCCGAAAATCACAAACATCAGACGATTGCTCCCACACCCAAAGTGCCAGCCAGTCAAGCTCTTTGTGCTCCTCACCGGCCATTGGCGGCGCATCTACAGCACCACAGACATCGGGGCTCCGGGCTTTCCCTGACCAACAGGGCTTTGACGTTATACCACCCGCTGCACCTCGGCACCCACTGAAAAAAATAAACGAAAAATCATGAACATCGGACGATTGCTCCCACACCGAAAGTGCCAGCAACACAAGCTCTTCCTGCTCCTGACCGCCCATTCCCAGCGCATCTAGAGCACCACAGACATCGCGGCTCCGGGCTTTCCCTGACCAACAGGCCTTTGACATTTACCACCAGCTGCACCTGGTTGCCCACTGAAAAAAAACCCTGAAAAATCAAAAACGTCGGACGATTGCTCCCACACCAAAAGTGCCAGACAGTCAAGCTCTTGCTGCTCCTCACCTCCCATTGGCAGCGCATGTACAGCACCACAGACATCGGGGCTCCGGGCGTTCCCTGACCAACAGGGCTTCGACGTTTACCACCAGCTGCACCTGGGCGCCCACTGAAAAAAACCCCTAAAAATCAGGAACATCGGACGATTGCTCCCACATTGAAAGTGCCAGCAACACAAGCTCTTGCTGCTGCTCACTGCCCATACCCAGCGCATCTACAGCACCACAGACATCGGGGCTCCGGGCTTTCCATGACCAACAGGGCTTCGACGTTTACCACCAGCTGCACCTGGGCGCCCACTGAAAAAAAACCTTGAAAAATCACGAACGTCGGACGATTTCTCCCACACCGAAAGTGCCAGCCAGTCAGGCTCTTGCTGCTAATCACCGCCCATTCCCAGCGCATCTACAGCACCACAGACATCGGGGCTCCGGGCTTTCCCTGACTAACAGCACTTCGACGTTTACCACCAGCTGAACATGGCTGCCCATTAAAAAAAAAACCCGAAAAAAACACAAACGTCGGACGATTGCTCCCACACCGAAAGTGCCAGCCAGTCAAGCTCTTGCTGCTCCTCACCGGCCATTGGAAGCGCATCTACAGCACCACAGACATCGGGGCTCCGGGCTTTCCCTGACCAACAGGGCTTCGACGTTTACCACCAGCTGCACCTGGGCTCCCACTGAAATAAAACCCCGAAAAATCACGAACGTCGGACGATTGCTCCCACACCAAAAGTGCCAGCAACTCAAGCTCTTGCTGCTCCTCACCTCCCATTCCCAGCGCATCTACAGCACCACAGACATCGGGGCTCTGGGCTTTCCCTGACAAAGAGGGCTTCGACATTTACCACCAGCTGCACCTGGGCGCCCACTGAAATAAAACCCCGAAAAATCACGAACATCGGACGATTGCTCCCACACCAAAAGTGCCAGCAACTTAAACTCTTGCTGCTACTCACCGGACTTTGGCAGTGCATCTACAGCACCACAGACATCGGGGTTCTGCGCTTTCCCTGACCAACAGGGCTTCGACGTTTACCACCAGCTGAAATTGGGCGCCCGCTGAAAAAAATAAAAGAAAAATCACGAACGTCGGACGATTCCTCCCACAGCAAAAGTGCCAGCCAGTCAAGCTCTTGCTGCTCCTCACCAGCCATTCCCAGCGCATCTACAGCGCCACAGACATCGCGGCTCCGGGCTTTCCCTGACCAACAGGGCTTCAACGTTTACCACCCGCTGCACCTGGGCGCCCACTGAAATAAAACCCCGAAAAATCACGAACGTCGGACAATTGCTCCCATACCAAAAGTGCCAGCAACACAAGCTCTTGCTGCTCCTCAGCGGCCATTCCCAGCGCATCTACAGCACCACAGACATCGGGGCTCTACGCTTTCCCTGACCAACAGGGCTTCGACGTTTACCACCAGCTGAACCTGGGCGCCCACTGAAATAAAACCCCGAAAAATCACGAACGTCGGACGATTGCTCCCACACCGAAAGTGCCAGCAACTCAAGCTCTTGCTGCTACTCACCGGACTTTGGCAGTGCATCTACAGCACCACAGACATCGGGGTTCTCCGCTTTCCCTGAACAACAGGGCTTCGACGTTTACCACCAGCTGCACCTGGGCGCCCACTGAAAATAATAAATGAAAAATCACGAACGTCGGACGATTGCTCCCACACCAAAAGTGCCAGCCAGTCAAGCTCTTGCTGCTCCTCACCGGCCATTCCCAGCGCATCTACAGCACCACCGACACCGGGGCTCCGGGCGTTCCCTGACCAACAGGGCTTCGACGTTTACCACCAGCTGAACCTGGGCGCCCACTGAAATAAAAGCCCGAAAAATCACGAACGTCGGACGATTGCTCCCACACCGAAAGTGCCAGCCAGTCAAGCTCTTGCTGCTCCTGACCGGACTTTGGCAGCGCATCTACAGCACCACAGACATCGGGGTTCTGCGCTTTCCCTGACCAACAGGGCTTTGACGTTTACCACTAGCTGAACCTGGGCGCCCCCTGAAAAAAAACCCTGAAAAATGACGAACGTCGGACGATTGCTCCCACACCAAAAGTGCCAGCCAGTCAAGCTCTTGCTGCTCCTCACCGGACAGTGGCAGTGCATCTACAGCACCACAGACATCGGGGCTCCGGGCTTTCCCTGACCATCAGGGCTTCGACATTTACCACCAGCTGCACCTGGGCTCCCACTGAAAAGAACCCCGAAAAATCACGAACGTCCGACGATTGCTCCCACACCAGAAGTGCCAGACAGTCAAGCTCTAGCTGCTGAACACCGGCCATTCCCAGCGCATCTACAGCACCACAGACATCGGGGCTCCGGGCTTTCCCTGACCAACAGGGCTTCGACGTTTACCACCAGCTGCACCTGGGCGCCCACTGAAAAAAAACCCTGAAAAATGACGAACGTCGGACGATTGCTCCCACACCAAAATTGCCAGACAGTCAAGCTTTTGCTGCTCCTCCCCGGCCATTGGCAGCGCATGTACAGCACCACAGACATCGGGGCTCCGGGCTTTCCCTGACGAACAGGGCTTCGACATTTACCACCTGCTGCACCTGGGCACCCACTGAAATAAAACCCCGAAAAATCACGAACGTCGGACGATTGCTCCCACACCAAAAGTGCCAGCAACTCAAGCTCTTGCTGCTCCTCACCTCCCATTCCCAGCGCATCTACAGCACCACAGACATCGGGGCTCTGGGCTTTCCCTGACAAACAGGGCTTCGACGTTTACCACCAGCTGCACCTGGTTGCCCACTGAAAAAAAAACCCTGAAAAATCAAAAACGTCGGACGATTGATCCCACACCGAAAGTGCCAGCCTGTCAAGCTCTTGCTGTTCCTCACCGGCCATTGGCAGCGCATCTACAGCACCACAGACATCGGGGCTCTGGGCTTTCCCGGACCAACAGGGCTTCGACGTTTACCACCAGCTGAGCCTGGGCGCCAACAGAAAAGAACCCCGAAAAATCACGAACATCGGACGATTGCTCCCACACCGAAAGTGCCAGCAACTCAAGCTCTTGCTGCTCCTCACCGGACTTTGGCAGCGCATCTACAGCACCACAGACATCGGGGCTCCGGGCTTTCCCTGACCAACAGGGCTTCGACGTTTACCACTCGCTGAACCTGGGCTCCCACTGAAAAGAACCCCGAAAAATCACGAACATCGGACAATTGCTCCCACACCGAAAGTTCCAGCAACTCAAGCTCTTGCTGCTCCTCACCGGCCACTGGCAGCGCATCTACAGCACCACAGACATCGGGGCTCTGGGCTTTCCCTGACAAACAGGGCTTCGATGTTTACCACCAGCTGAACCTGGGCGCCCACTGAAATAAAATCCCGAAAAATCACAAACGTCGGACGATTCCTCCCACACAGAAAGTGCCAGCAACTCAAGCTCTTGCTGTTCCTCACCGGACTTTGGCAGTGCATCTACAGCACCACAGACATCACGGCTCCGGGCTTTCCCTGACCAACAGGGCTTCGACGTTTACCACCAGCTGCACCTGTGCGCCCACTGAAAAAAACCCCGAAAAATCACAAACGTCGGACGATTGCTCCCACACCAAAAGTGCCAGCCAGTCAAGCTCTTGCTGCTCCTCACCGGCCATTGGCAGCGCATCTACAGCACCACAGACATCGTGGCTCCGGGCTTTCCCTGACCAACAGGCCTTCGACATTTACCACCAGCTGCACCTGGGCGCCCACTGAAATAAAACCCCGAAAAATCACGAACGTCGGACGACTGCTCCCACACCCAAAGTGCCAGCCAGTCAAGCTCTTGCTGCTCCTCACCGGACAGTGGCAGTGCATCTACAACACCACAGACATCGGGGCTCCGGGCTTTCCCTGACCAACAGGGCTTCGACGTTTACCACTCGCTGAACCTGGGCTCCCACTGAAAATAACCCCGAAAAATCACGAACGTCGGACGATTCCTCCCACACCAAAAGTGCCAGACAGTCAAGCTCTTGCTGCTCCTCACCGGCCATTCCCAGCACATCTACAGCGCCACAGACATCGGGGCTCCGGGCTTTCCCTGACCAACAGGGCTTCGACGTTTACCACCAGTTGCACCTGGGCACCCACTGAAAAAAAAAACCCCGAAAATCACAAACATCAGACGATTGCTCCCACACCCAAAGTGCCAGCCAGTCAAGCTCTTTGTGCTCCTCACCGGCCATTGGCGGCGCATCTACAGCACCACAGACATCGGGGCTCCGGGCTTTCCCTGACCAACAGGGCTTTGACGTTATACCACCCGCTGCACCTCGGCACCCACTGAAAAAAATAAACGAAAAATCATGAACATCGGACGATTGCTCCCACACCGAAAGTGCCAGCAACACAAGCTCTTCCTGCTCCTGACCGCCCATTCCCAGCGCATCTAGAGCACCACAGACATCGCGGCTCCGGGCTTTCCCTGACCAACAGGCCTTTGACATTTACCACCAGCTGCACCTGGTTGCCCACTGAAAAAAAACCCTGAAAAATCAAAAACGTCGGACGATTGCTCCCACACCAAAAGTGCCAGACAGTCAAGCTCTTGCTGCTCCTCACCTCCCATTGGCAGCGCATGTACAGCACCACAGACATCGGGGCTCCGGGCGTTCCCTGACCAACAGGGCTTCGACGTTTACCACCAGCTGCACCTGGGCGCCCACTGAAAAAAACCCCTAAAAATCAGGAACATCGGACGATTGCTCCCACATTGAAAGTGCCAGCAACACAAGCTCTTGCTGCTGCTCACTGCCCATACCCAGCGCATCTACAGCACCACAGACATCGGGGCTCCGGGCTTTCCATGACCAACAGGGCTTCGACGTTTACCACCAGCTGCACCTGGGCGCCCACTGAAAAAAAACCTTGAAAAATCACGAAGATCGGACGATTTCTCCCACACCGAAAGTGCCAGCCAGTCAGGCTCTTGCTACTAATCACCGCCCATTCCCAGCGCATCTACAGCACCACAGACATCGGGGCTCCGGGCTTTCCCTGACTAACAGCACTTCGACGTTTACCACCAGCTGAACATGGCTGCCCATTAAAAAAAAAACCCGAAAAAAACACAAACGTCGGACGATTGCTCCCACACCGAAAGTGCCAGCCAGTCAAGCTCTTGCTGCTCCTCACCGGCCATTGGAAGCGCATCTACAGCACCACAGACATCGGGGCTCCGGGCTTTCCCTGACCAACAGGGCTTCGACGTTTACCACCAGCTGCACCTGGGCTCCCACTGAAATAAAACCCCGAAAAATCACGAACGTCGGACGATTGCTCCCACACCAAAAGTGCCAGCAACTCAAGCTCTTGCTGCTCCTCACCTCCCATTCCCAGCGCATCTACAGCACCACAGACATCGGGGCTCTGGGCTTTCCCTGACAAACAGGGCTTCGACATTTACCACCAGCTGCACCTGGGCGCCCACTGAAATAAAACCCCGAAAAATCACGAACATCGGACGATTGCTCCCACACCAAAAGTGCCAGCAACTTAAACTCTTGCTGCTACTCACCGGACTTTGGCAGTGCATCTACAGCACCACAGACATCGGGGTTCTGCGCTTTCCCTGACCAACAGGGCTTCGACGTTTACCACCAGCTGAAATTGGGCGCCCGCTGAAAAAAATAAAAGAAAAATCACGAACGTCGGACGATTCCTCCCACAGCAAAAGTGCCAGCCAGTCAAGCTCTTGCTGCTCCTCACCAGCCATTC
Source organism: Chlamydotis macqueenii (assembly GCF_036417535.1). Taxonomy (NCBI): domain Eukaryota; kingdom Metazoa; phylum Chordata; class Aves; order Otidiformes; family Otididae; genus Chlamydotis; species Chlamydotis macqueenii. The sequence continues at coordinate 122,297 of NW_028239230.1, forward strand.
CCAGCGCATCTACAGCGCCACAGACATCGCGGCTCCGGGCTTTCCCTGACCAACAGGGCTTCGACGTTTACCACCAGCTGCACCTGGTTGCCCACTGAAAAAAAAACCCTGAAAAATCAAAAACGTCGGACGATTGATCCCACACCGAAAGTGCCAGCCAGTCAAGCTCTTGCTGCTTCCAACCAGCCATTCCCAGCGCATCTACAGCGCCACAGACATCGGGGCTCCGGGCTTTCCCTGACGAACCGGGCTTCGACATTTACCACCAGCTGCACCTGGGTGCCCACTGAAAAAAAAACCCCGAAAAATCACGAACGTCGGACGATTGCTCCCACACCAAAAGTGCCAGCCAGTCAAGCTCTTGCTGCTCCTCACCGGAATTTGGCAGCCCATCTACAGCACCACAGACATCGGGGCTCCGGGCTTTCCCTGACCAACAGGGCTTCGACGTTTACCACCCACTGCACATGGGCGCCCACTAAAAAAAATAAACGAAATATCACGAACATCAGAGTATTCCTGCCACACCTTAAATGCCAGCCAGTCAAGCTCATGCTGCTTCTCACCAGCCATTCCCAGCGCATCTACAGCACCACAGACATCGGGGCTCCGGGCTTTCCCTGACCAACAGGGCTTCGAAGTTTACCACCAGCTGCACCTGGGCGCCAACTGAAATAAAACCCCGAAAAATCACGAACGTCGGACAATTGCTCCCACACCGAAAGTGCCAGCCAGTCAAGCTCTTGCTGCTCCTCACCGGCCATTCCCAGCGCATCTACAGCACCACAGACATCAGGGCTCTGGACTTTCCCTGACGAACAGGGCTTCGACGTTTACCACCCGCTGCACCTGGGCTCCCACTGAAAAGAACCCCCGAAAAATCACGAACATCGGACGATTGCTCCCACACCAAAAGTGCCAGCCAGTCAAGCTCTTGCTGCTCCTCCCCGGCCATTGGCAGCGCATCTACAGCACCACAGATATCGGGGCTCCGAGCTTTCCCTGACCAAGAGGGCTTCGACGTTTACCACCAGCTGAACCTGGGCGCCCAGTGAATAAAAATCCCCAAAAATCACAAACGTCCGACGATTGCTCCCACACCGAACGTGCCAGACAGTCAAGCTCTTGCTGCTCCTCACCAGCCATTCCCAGCGCATCTACAGCACCACAGACATCGGGGCTCCGGGCTTTCGCTGACAAACAGGGGTTCGACGTTTACCACCAGCTGCACATGGGCGCCCACTGAAAAAAAACCCCGAAAAATCACAAATGTTGGACGATTCCTGCCACACCTTAAATGCCAGCCTGTCAAGCTCTTGCTGCTCCTCACCGCCCATTCCCAGCGCATCTACAGCACCACAGACATCAGGGCTCTGGACTTTCCCTGACCAACAGGGCTTTGACTGTTACCACCAGCTGCACCTGGGCTCCCACTGAAAAAAAACCCCGAATAATCACAAACGTCGGACGATTGCTCCCACACCAAAAGTGCCAGCCAGTCAAGCTCTTCCTGCTCCTCACCGGCCATTAGCAGCGCATCTACAGCACCACAGACATCGGCGTTCTCCGCTTTCCCTGACCAACAGGGCTTCGACGTTTACCACCAGCTGAACCTGGGCGCCCACTGAAAAAAATAAATGAAAAATCACGAACGTCGGACGATTGCTCCCACACCAAAAGTGCCAGCCAGTCAAGCTCTTGCTGCTCCTCACCGGCCATTCCCAGCGCATCTACAGCACCACAGATACCGGGGCTCCGGGCTTTCCCTGACGAACAGGGCTTCCACGTTTACCACCAGCTGCACTTCGGCTCCCACTGAAAAAAAACCCCGAAAAATCACGAACGTCGGACGATTGCTCCCACACCAAAAGTGCCAGCCAGTCAAGCTCTTGCTGCTCCTCACCGGCCATTGGAAGCGCATCTACAGCACCACAGACATCGGGGCTCTGGGCTTTCCCTGACCAAAAGGGCTTCGACGTTTACCACCAGGTGTACCTGGTCGCCCACTGAAAAAATACCCCGAAAAATCACGAACGTCGGACGATTGCTCCCACACCGAATGTGCCAGCCTGTCAAGCTCTTGCTGCTCCTCACCGGCCATTCCCAGCGCATCTACAGCATCACAGACATCGGGGCTCCGGGCTTTCCCTGACCAACAGGGCTTCGACGTTTACCACCAGCTGCACCTGGGCGCCCACTGAAAAGAACCCCGAAAAATCAGAAACGTCGGACGATTGCTCCGACACCAAAAGTGCCAGCCAGTCAAGCTCTTGGTGCTTCTCACCAGCCATTCCCAGCGCATCTACAGCACCACAGATACCGGGGCTCCGGGCTTTCCCTGACCAACAGGGCTTCGACGTTTACCACCAGCTGCACCTGGGCGCCCACTGAAATAAAACCCCGAAAAATCACGAACGTCGGACGATTGCTCCCACACCGGAAGTGCCAGCAACTCAAGCTCTTGCTGCTCCTCACCGGCCATTCCCAGCGCATCTACAGCACCACAGACATCGCGGCTCTGGGCTTTCCCTGACCAACAGGGCTTCGACATTTACCACCAGGTGCACCTGGGCGCCCACTGAAAAAAATAAACGAAAAATAACAAAAGTCGGACGATTGCTCCCACAGCGAAAGTGCCAGCCAGTCAAGCTCTTGCTGCTCCTCACCGGCCATTGGAGGCGCATCTACAGCACCACAGACATCGGGGCTCCGGGCTTTCCCTGACCAACAGGTCTTCGACGTTTACCACCCGCTGCACCTGGGCTCCCACTGAAAAGAACCCCGAAAAATCACAAACGTCGGACGATTGCTCCCACACCAAAAGTGCCAGCCAGTCAAGCTCTTCCTGCTCCTCACCGGGCATTGGCAGTGCATCTACAGCACCACAGATATCAGGGCTCCGGGCTTTCCCTGACTAACAGGGATTCGACGTTTACCACCCGCTGCACCTGGGCTCCCACTGAAAAGAACCCCGAAAAATCACGAACATCGGACGATTACTCCCACACCGAAAGTGCCAGCAACTCAAGCTCTTCCTGCTACTCACCGGCCATTCCCAGCGCATCTACAGCACTACAGACATCGGGGCTCCGGGCTTTCCCTGACGAACAGGGCTTCGACGTTTACCACCAGCTGCAGCTGGGCGCACACTGAAAAAAAACCCTGAAACATCAAAAACGTCGGACGATTGCTCCCACACCGAAAGTGCCAGCCTGTCAAGCTCTTGCTGCTCCTCACCAGCCATTCCCAGCGCATCTACAGCACCACAGACATCGGGGCTCCGGGCTTTCGCTGACCAACAGGGCTTCGACGTTTACCACCAGCTGCAGCTGGGCGCACACTGAAAAAAAACCCTGAAACATCAAAAACGTCGGACGATTGCTCCCACACCGAAAGTGCCAGCCTGTCAAGCTCTTGCTGCTCCTCACCAGCCATTCCCAGCGCATCTACAGCACCACAGACATCGGGGCTCCGGGCCTTCCCTGACCAACAGGGCTTCGACGTTTACCACCAGCTGCACCTGGGCACCCACTGAAAAAAAACCCTGAAAAATCAAAAACGTCGGACGATTGCTCCCACACCGAAAGTACCAGCAACACAAGCTCTTGCTGCTCCTCACGGGCCATTCCCAGCGCATCTACAGCACAACAGACATCGGGGCTCCGGGCTTTCCCTGACCAACAGGGCTTCGACATTTACCACCAGCTGCACCTGGTCACCCACTGAAATAAAACCCCCAAAAATCACGAACGTCGGACGATTGCTCCCACACCAAAAGTGCCAGCCAGTCAAGCTCTTGCTGCTCCTCACCGGACTTTGGCAGTGCATCTACAGCACCACAGACATCGGGGCTCCGGGCTTTCCCTGACCAACAGGGCTTCGACGTTTACCACCAGCTGCACCTGGGCTCCCACTGAAAAAAACCCCGAATAATCACAAACATCGGACTATTGCTCCCACACCAAAAGTGCCAGCCAGTCAAGCTCTTGCTGCTCCTCACCGGCCATTCCCAGCGCATCTACAGCACCACAGACATCGTGGCTGCGGGCTTTCCCTGACCAACAGGGCTTCGACGTTTACCACCCGCTGCACCTGGGCGCCCACGGAAAAAAAACCCCGAAAAATCACGAACGTCGGACGATTCCTCCCACACCGAAAGTGCCAGCAACTCAAGCTCTTGCTGCTACTCACCGGACTTTGGCAGTGCATCTACAGCACCACCGACATCAGGGTTCTGCGCTTTCCCTGACCAACAGGGCTTCAACGTTTACCACCCGCTGCACCTGGGCGCCCACTGAAATAAAACCCCGAAAAATCACGAACGTCCGACGATTGCTCCCACACCCAAAGTGCCAGCCAGTCAAGCTCTTGCTGCTCCTCACCGGCCATTGGCAGCGCATCTACAGCACCACAGACATCGGGGATCCGGGCTTTCCCTGACCAACAGGGCTTCGACATTTACCACCAGCTGCACCTGGGCGCCCACTGAAATAAAACCCCGAAAAATCACGAACGTCGGACGATTGCTCCCACACCAAAAGTGCCAGCAACTCAAGCTCTTGCTGCTACTCACCGGACTTTGGCAGTGCATCTACAGCACCACAGACATCGGTGCTCCGGACTTTCCCTGATCAACTGGGCTTCGACGTTTACCACCAGCTGCACCTGGGCGCCCACTGAAATAAAACCCCGAAAAATCACGAACGTCGGACGATTGCTCCCACACCGAAAGTGCCAGCAACTCAAGCTCTTGCTGCTACTCACCGGACTTTGGGAGTGCATCTACAGCACCACAGACATCGGGGTTCTACGCTTTCCCTGACCAAGAGGGCTTCGACATTTACCATCAGCTGCACCTGGGCGCCCACTGAAAAAAATAAACGAAAAATCATGAACATCGGACGATTGCTCCCACACCGAAAGTGCCAGCCAGTCAAGCTCTTGCTGCTCCTCACCGGCCATTCCCAGCGCATCTACAGCACCACAGACATCGGGGCTCCGGGCTTTCCCTGACCAACAGGGCTTCGACGTTTACCACCAGCTGAACCTGGGCGCCCACTGAAATAAAACCCCCAAAAATCACGAACGTCAGACGATTGTTCCCACATTGAAAGTGCCAGCCAGTCAAGCTCTTGCTGCTCCTCACCGGCCATTGGCAGCACATCTACAGCACCACAGACATCGGGGCTCTGCGCTTTCCCTGACCAACAGGGCTTCGACGTTTACCACCAGATGAACCTGGGCGCCCACTGAAAAAAATAAACGAAAAATCACGAACATCGGACGATTGCTCCCACACCGAAAGTGCCAGACAGTCAAGCTCTTGCTGCTACTCACCGCCCATTGGCAGGGCATCTACAGCACCACAGACATCGGGGCTCCGAGCTTTCCCTGACCAACAGGGTTTCAACGTTTACCACCAGCGGCACCTGGGCGCCCACTGAAATAAAACCCCGAAAAATCACGAACGTCGGACGATTGCTCCCACACCGAAAGTGCCAGCAACTCAAGCTCTTGCTGCTCCTCACCGGCCATTGGCAGCACATCTACAGCACAACAGACATCGGGGCTCCGGGCTTTCCCTGACCAACAGGCCTTCGACGTTTACCACCAGCTGAACCTGGGCGCCCACTGAAAAAAAACCCTGAAAAATGACGAACGTCGGACGATTGCTCCCACACCAGAAGTGCCAGCCAGTCAAGCTCTTGCTGCTCCTCACCGGCCATTGGCAGCGCATCTACAGCACTACAGACATCGCGGCTCTGGGCTTTCCCTGACCAACAGGCCTTCGACATTTACCACCAGCTGCACCTAGTTGGCCACTGAAAAAAAACCCTGAAAAATCAAAAACGTCGGACAATTGATCCAACACCGAAAGTGCCAGCCAGTCAAGCTCTTGCTGCTCCTCACCGGCCATTCCCAGCGCATCTACAGCAGCACAGACATCGGGGCTCCGGGCTTTCCCTGACCAACAGGGCTTCGACGTTTACCACCAGCTGAACCTGGGCGCCCACTGAAAAAAATAAACTAAAAATCACGAACATCGGACGATTGCTCCCACACCGAAAGTGCCAGACAGTCAAGCTCTTGCTGCTCCTCACCGGCCATTGGCAGCTCATCTACAGCATCACAGATATCGGGGCTCCGGGCTTTCCGTGACCAACAGGGCTTCGACGTTTACCACCAGCTGAACCTGGGCGCCCACTGAAAGTAAAACCCCGAAAAATCACGAACATCGGACGATTGCTCCCACACCGAAAGTGCCAGCAACACAAGCTCTTGCTGCTCCTCACCGCCCATTCCCAGCGCATCTACAGCACCACAGACATCGGGGCTCCGGGCTTTCCCTGACGAACAGGGCTTCGACGTTTACCACCAGCTGAACCTGGGCGCCCACTGGAAAAAAAACCCGAAAAATCACGAACGTCGGATGAATGTTCCCACATTGAAAGTGCCAGCCAGTCAAGCTCTTGCTGCTCCTCACCGGCCATTGGCAGCGCATCTACAGCACCACAGACATCGCGGCTCCGGGCTTTCCCTGACCATCAGGGCTTCGACATTTACCACCAGCTGAACCTGGGCGCCCACTGAAAGTAAAACCCCGAAAAATCACGAACGTCGGACGATTGCTCCCACACCGAAAGTGCCAGCCAGTCAAGCTCTTGCTGCTCCTCACCGGCCATTGGCAGCGCATCTACAGCGCCACAGACATCGGGGCTCCGGGCTTTCCCTGACCAACAGGGCTTCGACGTTTACCACCAGCTGAACCTGGGCGCCCACTGAAAGTAAAACCCCGAAAAATCACGAACATCGGACGATTGCTCCCACACCGAAAGTGCCAGCAACACAAGCTCTTGCTGCTCCTCACCGCCCATTCCCAGCGCATCTACAGCACCACAGACATCGGGGCTCCGGGCTTTCCCTGACGAACAGGGCTTCGACGTTTACCACCAGCTGAACCTGGGCGCCCACTGAAAGTAAAACCCCGAAAAATCACGAACATCGGACGATTGCTCCCACACCAAAAGTGCCAGCAACTCAAGCTCTTGCTGCTACTCACCGCCCATTGGCAGCGCATCTACAGCACCACAGACATCGGGGCTCCGGGCTTTCCCTGACCAACAGGGCTTCGACATTTACCACCAGCTGCACCTGGGCGCCCACTGAAATAAAACTCCGAAAAATCACGAACGTCGGACGATTGCTCCCACAACGAAAGTGCCAGCAACTCAAGGTCCTGCTGCTACTCACCGGACTTTGGCAGCGCATCTACAGCACCACAGACATCGCGGCTCCGGGCTTTCCCTGACCAACAGGGCTTCGACGTTTACCACCCGCTGAACCTGGGCGCCCACTGAAAAAAATTAAAGAAAAATCACGAACGTCGGACGATTGCTCCCACAGCAAAAGTGCCAGCCAATGAAGCTCTTGCTGCTCCTCACCGGCCATTCCCAGCGCATCTACAGCACCACAGACATCGGGGCTCCGGGCTTTCCCTGACCAACAGGGCTTCGACGTTTACCACTCGCTGAACCTGGGCTCCCACTGAAAAGAACCCCGAAAAATCACGAACGTCGGACGATTGCTCCCACACCAAAAGTGCCAGCCAGTCAACCTCTTGCTGCTCCTCACCGGCCATTGGCAGCGCATCTACAGCACCACAGACATCGGGGCTCCGGGCTTTCCCTGACCAACAGGGCTTCGACGTTTACCACCAGCTGAACCTGGGAGCCCAGTGAAATAAAACCCCGAAAAATCACGAACGTCGGACGATTCCTCCCACACCGAAAGTGCCAGCAACTCAAGCTCTTGCTGCTCCTCACCGGCCATTCCCAGCGCATCTACAGCACCACAGACATCGGGGCTCTGGGCTTTCCCTGACCAACAGGCCTTCGACGTTTACCACCAGCTGCACCTGGGCTCCCACTGAAAAGAACCCCGAAAAATCACGAACGTCGGACGATTGCTCCCACACCAAAAGTGCCAGACAGTCAAGCTCTAGCTGCTCATCACCGGCCATTCCCAGCGCATCTACAGCACCACAGACATCGGGGCTCCGGGCTTTCCCTGACCAACTGGGCTTCGACGATTACCACCAGCTGAACCTGGGCGCCCACTGAAATAAAACCCCGAAAAATCACGAACGTCCGACGATTGCTCCCACACCCAAAGTGCCAGCCAGTCAAGCTCTTGCTGCTCCTCACCGGCCATTGGCAGCACATCTACAGCACCACAGACATCGGGGCTCCGGGCTTTCCCTGACCAACAGGGCTTCGACGTTTACCACCAGCTGAACCTGGGCGCCCACTGGACAAAAAACCCGAAAAATCACGAACGTCGGACGATTGCTCCCACAACGAAAGTGCCAGCAACTCAAGCTCTTGCTGCTCCTCACCGGCCATTGGCAGCACATCTACAGCACCACAGACATCGGGGCTCCAGGATTTCCCTGACCATCAGGGCTTCGACATTTACCACCAGCTGCACCTGGGCGCCCACTGAAATAAAACCCCGAAAAATCACGAACGTCGGACGATTGCTCCCACAACGAAACTGCCAGCAACTCAAGCTCTTGCTGCTACTCACCGGACTTTGGCAGTGCATCTACAGCACCACAGACATCGGGGCTCCAGGCTTTCCCTGACGAACAGCGTTCGACGTTTACCACCAGCTGCACCTGGGCGCCCACTGAAAAAAATAAACGAAAAATCATGAATATCGGACGATTGCTCCCACACCGAAACTGCCAGCAACTCAAGCTCTTGCTGCTACTCACTGCCCATTGGCAGGGCATCTACAGCACCACAGACATCGGGGCTCCGAGCTTTCCCTGACCAACTGGGCTTCAACGTTTACCACCAGCTGCACCTGGGCGCACACTGAAATAAAACTCCGAAAAATCACGAACGTCAGACGATTGCTCCCACAACGAAAGTGCCAGCAACTCAAGCTCTTGCTGCTACTCACCAGACTTTGGCAGTGCATCTACAGCACCACAGACATCGGGGCTCCGGGCTTTCCCTGACCAACAGGGCTTCGACGTTTACCACCAGCTGAACCTGGGCGCCCACTGAAAAAAATAAACTAAAAATCACGAACATCGGACGATTGCTCCCACACCGAAAGTGCCAGACAGTCAAGCTCTTGCTGCTCCTCACCGGCCATTGGCAGCTCATCTACAGCATCACAGATATCGGGGCTCCGGGCTTTCCGTGACCAACAGGGCTTCGACGTTTACCACCAGCTGAACCTGGGCGCCCACTGAAAGTAAAACCCCGAAAAATCACGAACATCGGACGATTGCTCCCACACCGAAAGTGCCAGCAACACAAGCTCTTGCTGCTCCTCACCGCCCATTCCCAGCGCATCTACAGCACCACAGACATCGGGGCTCTGGGCTTTCCCTGACCAACAGGGCTTCGACGTTTACTACCAGCTGAACCTGGGCGCCCACTGAAAAAAAACCCCGAAAAATCACAAACATCGGACGATTGCTCCCACACCGAAAGTCCCAGCCAGTCAAGCTCTTGCTGCTCCTCACCGGCCATTCCCAGCGCATCTACAGCACCACAGACATCGCGGCTCCGGGCTTTCCCTCACCAACAGGGCTTCGACATTTACCACCAGCTGCACCTGGTTACCCACTGAAAAAAAACCCTGAAAAATCCAAAACGTCAGACGATTGCTCCCACACTGAAAGTGCCAGCAACTCAAGCTCTTGCTGCTCCTCACCGGCCATTGGCAGCGCATCTACAGCACCACAGACATCGGAGGTCCGGGCTTTCCCTGACCAACAGGCCTTCGACGTTTACCACCAGCTGCACCTGGGCGACCACTGAAAAAAATAAACGAAAAATCATGAATATCGGACGATTGCTCCCACACCGAAACTGCCAGCAACTCAAGCTCTTGCTGCTACTCACCGCCCATTGGCAGGGCATCTACAGCACCACAGACATCGGGGCTCCGAGCTTTCCCTGACCAACAGGCCTTCGACGTTTACCACCAGCTGCACCTGGGCGCCCACTGAAATAAATCTCCGAAAAATCACAAACGTCAGACGATTGCTCCCACAACGAAAGTGCCAGCAACTCAAGCTCTTGCTGCTACTCACCGGACTTTGGCAGTGCATCTACAGCACCACAGACATCGGGGCTCCGGGCTTTCCCTGACCAACAGGCCTTCGACGTTTACCACCAGCTGCACCTGGGCGCCCACTGAAATAAAACCCCGAAAAATCACGAACGTCGGACGATTGCTCCCACAACGAAAGTGCCAGCAACTCAAGCTCTTGCTGCTACTCACCGGACTTTGGCAGTGCATCTACAGCACCACAGACATCAGGGCTCCGGGCTTTCCCTGACCAACAGGGCTTCGACGTTTACCACCAGCTGCACCTGGGCGCCCACTGAAAAGAACCCCCGAAAAATCATGAACATCGGTCGATTGCTCCCACACCGAAAGTGCCAGCAACACAAGCTCTTGCTGCTCCTCACCGGGCGTTCCCAGCGCATCTACAGCACCACAGACATCGGGGCTCCGGGCTTTCCCTGACCAACAGGGCTTAGACGTTTACCACCAGCTGAACCTGGGCGCCCAGTGAATAAAAATCCCCAAAAATCACAAACGTCCGACGATTGCTCCCACACCAAAAGTGCCAGCAACACAAGCTCTTGCTGCTCCTCACCGCCCATTGGCAGCGCATCTACAGCACCACAGACATCGGGGCTCCGGGCTTTCCCTGACCAACAGGGCTTAGAAGTTTACCACCAGCTGAACCTGGGCGCCCACTGAAAGTAAAACCCCGAAGAATCACGAACGTCGGACGATTGCTCCCACAACGAAAGTGCCCGCCAGTCAAGCTCTTGCTGCTCCTCACCGGCCATTCCCAGCGCATCTACAGCACCACAGACATCGGGGCTCCGGGCTTTCCCTGACCAACAGGGCTTAGAAGTTTACTACCAGCTGAACTTGGGCGCCCACTGGAAAAAAAATCCCCAAATATCACAAACGTCGGACGATTGCTCCCACACCGAAAGTCCCAGTCAGTCAAGCTCTTGCTGCTCCTCACCGGCCATGGGCAGTGAATCTACAGCACCACAGACATCCCGGCTCCGGGCTTTCCCTGACGAACAGGGCTTCGACATTTACCACCAGCTGCACCTGGGCGCCCACTGAAATAAATAAACGAAAAATCACAAACGTCGGACGATTGCTCCCACACCTGAAGTGCCAGCCAGTCAAGCTCTTGCTGCTCCTCACCGGCCATTGGCAGCGCATCTACAGCACCACAGACATCGGGGCTCCGGGCTTTCCCTGACCAACAGGGCTTCGACGTTTACCACCAGCTGCACCTCGGAGCCCGCTGAAAAAAACCCCGAAAAATCACAAACGTCGGACGATTGCTCCCACACCGAAAGTGCCAGCAACTCATGCTCTTACTGCTACTCACCGGACTTTGGCAGTGCATCTACAGCACCACAGACATCGGGGTCCTGCGCTTTCCCTGAACAACAGGGCTTCAACGTTTACCACCAGCTGCACCTGGGCGCCCGCTGAAAAAAACCCCGAAAAATCACAAACGTCGGACGATTGCTCCCACACCGAAAGTGCCAGCCAGTCAAGCTCTTGCTGCTACTCACCGGACTTTGGCAGTGCATCTACAGCACCACAGACATCGGGGCTCCGGGCTTTCCCAGACCAATAGGGCTTCGACATTTACCACCAGCTGCACCTGGGCGCCCACTGAAATTAAAACCACGAAAAATCACGAACGTAGGACGATTGCTCCCACACCAAAAGTCCCAGTCAGTCAAGCTCTTGCTGCTACTCACGGGCCATGGGCAGCGCATCTACAGCACCACAGACATCGTGGCTCCGGGCTTTCCCTGACCAACAGGGCTTCGACATTTACCACCAGCTGCACCTGGGTGCCCCCTGAAAAAAAAACCCCAAAAATCACAAATGTCGGACGATTCCTGCCACACCTTAAATGCCAGCCTGTCAAGCTCTTGCTGCTCCTCACCGGCCATTCCCAGCGCATCTACAGCACCACAGACATCGGGGCTCCGGGCTTTCCCTGACCAACAGGGCTTCAACGTTTACCACCAGCTGCACCTGGGCGCCCACTGAAAAAAATAAACGAAAAATCACGAACATCGCACGATTGCTCCCACATCGAAAGTGCCAGCAACTCAAGCTCTTGCTGCTACTCACCTCCCATTCCCAGCGCATCTACAGCACCACAGACATCGGGGCTCCGGGCTTTCCCTGACGAACAGGGCTTCGACGTTTACCACCAGCTGAACCTGGGCGCGCACTGGAAAAAAAACCCGAAAAATCACGAACGTCGGACGATTGTTCCCACATTGAAAGTGCCAGCCAGTCAAGCTCTTGCTGCTATTCACCGGCCATTGGCAGCGCATCTACAGCACCACAGACATCGGGGCTCCGGGCTTTCCCTGACCAACAGGGCTTCGACGTTTACCACCCGCTGCACCTGGCTCCCACTGAAAAGAACACCGAAAAATCACAAACGTCGGACGATTGCTCCCACACCGAAAGTGCCAGCCAGTCAAGCTCTTGCTGCTCCTCACCGCCCATTGGCAGCGCATCTACAGCACCACAGACATCGGAGCTCCGGGCTTTCCATGACGAACCAAGCTTCGACATTTACCACCAGCTGCACCTGGGCTCCCACTGAAAAGAACCCCCGAAAAATCACGAACATCGGACGATTGCTCCCACACCGAAAGTGCCAGCAACACAAGCTCTTGCTGCTCCTCACCGGCCGTTCCCAGCACATCTACAGCACCACAGACATCGGGGCTGTGGGCTTTCCCTGACCAACAGGGCTTCGACGTTTACCACCAGCTGAACCTGGGCGCCCACTGAAAAAAAACCCCGAAAAATCACGAACGTCGGACGATTGATCCCACACCGAAAGTCCCAGCCAGTCAAGCTCTTGCTGCTCCTCACCGGCCATTCCCAGCGCATCTACAGCACCACAGACATCGGGGCTCCGGGCTTTCCCTGACGAACCGGGCTTCGACATTTACCACCAGCTGCACCTGGGTGCCCCCTGAAAAAAAAACCCCAACAATCACAAATGTCGGACGATTCCTGCCACACTTTAAATGCCAGCCTCTCAACCTCTTGCTGCTCCTCACCGGCCGTTACCAGCGCATCTACAACACCACAGACATCGGGGCTCCGGGCGTTCCCTGACCAACAGGTCTTCGACGTTTACCACCAGCTGCACCTGGGCGCCCACTGAAAAAAATAAACGAAAAATCACGAACATCGCACGATTGCTCCCACACCAAAAGTGCCAGCCAGTCAAGCTCTTGCTGCTCATCACCGGCCATTCCCAGCGCATCTACAGCACCACAGACATCGGGGCTCCGGGCTTTCCCTGACCAACAGGGCTTCAACGTTTACCACCAGCTGCACCTGGGCGCCCACTGAAAAAAATAAACGAAAAATCACGAACATCGCACGATTGCTCCCACACCAAAAGTGCCAGCCAGTCAAGCTCTTGCTGCTCCTCACCGGCCATTCCCAGCGCATCTACAGCACCACAGACATCGGGCTCCGGGCTTTCCCTGACCAAGAGGGCTTCGACATTTACCACCAGCTGCACCTGGGCGCCCACTGAAAAAAAACCCTGAAAAATCAAAAACGTCGGACGATTGCTCCCACAACGAAAGTGCCAGCCAGTCAAGCTCTTGCTGCTCCTCACCGGCCATTCCCAGCGCATCTACAGCACCACAGACATCGGGGCTCCGAGCTTTCCCTGACCAACAGGGCTTCGACCTTTACCACCAGCTGCACCTGGGCGCCCAGTGAATAAAAATCCCCTAAAATCACAAACGTCCTACGATTGCTCCCACACCAAAAGTGCCAGCCAGTCAAGCTCTTGCTGTTCCTCACCGGACAGTGGCAGTGCATCTACAGCACCACAGACATCGGGGTTCTGCGCTTTCCCTGACCAACAGGGCCTCCTGCCCCACAACTGGGCCTTCTACACCCCCAAAATGGCGTCGTGCCCCCCAAAATGCGCTCTCGCCCCTGAAAGTGGCCTCCTGCCCCATGACTGGGCCTTCTACACCCCCAAAATGGCGTCGTGCCCCCCAAAATGCGCTCTCACCCCCGAAAGTGGCCTCCTGCCTTACAACTGGGCCTTCTACCCCCCCAAAATGGCGTCGTGCCCCACAAAATGCACTCTCGCCCCCGAAAGTGGCCTCCTGCCCCACAAACGGGGCCTTCTACCCCCCCAAAATGGCACCGTGCCCCCCAAAATGCGCTCTCACCCCCGAAAGTGGCCTCCTGCCCCACAACTGGGCCTTCTACCCCCCCAAAATGGCGTCGTGCCCCACAAAATGCACTCTCGCCCCCGAAAGTGGCCTCCTGCCCCACAACTGGGCCTTCTACCCCCCCAAAATGCGCCGTGCCCCCCAAAATGCGCTCTCACCCCAAAGTGGTCTCCTGCCCCCCAACTTGCGGGGGGGGGTCGCCGAGCTCCCGCGCATGCGCGCACAGCTGGACCGTGAGGGGCGGGAGACCGGCGTGGAGCCGGTGGGGGGGGGCGTGGGCGCATGCGCGCTGAGGGGCGGCGGGCGCGCCGGTGGCGGAGAGAAGGCAGGAAGCAGGAAGCAGGAAGCAGGAAGCGGCAGCGCCGCGGCGTTTTTATTGGCGGGGAGAGCGGCGGGGGCGAGA
>NW_028239231.1:0-81001 GCF_036417535.1 Chlamydotis macqueenii
TCAAGCTGTTCAGGAAAGCACAGAACGCGATGTTCGCGTGCTTTTTAGCGCTGTTCGCAAGAAGCCTCCGGATGCAGGCACTTCTCGTGCAGCAACAACCGTGCCTGCTACGATCTTTCCCTAGCCTCTTTTCCTCCGGGCAGCCGGCTTGAGCTGATGTGAAGTGTTGGTGGGCAAATCACCCAGAGAAGAGTCCGCAATGCTTCTGGGCTGTTAGCAAGAGCTTTCCTTGCTGACCCTTTTCACGTTGGAGATTAGCTGACATTTGCCGGTTTAGTGCCTTGTTCTTCTGCGCAGCTTGCACAAAGCTCATTGCGGCTTTCGCGGTTCGAGTTGTGCACCGCCGGAGCTCTGCGAGAAAGAGCGAGAGAAGAGCCGCGAAAGCTCCGAGTGCGGCCAGCTCGCGTGTAGCCGCGATGATGCGCTGTTCGCCGGTTGCAGGGCGACTGCCTTCTGCGCGGGCTGCTTCCAAGTTGACGTAACTGCCAGCGTGCTAGCTGTGTAGGACAGTGAAGAGGCTGACGCGTGTGTGTCCGTAGAGCTGCTAGAAAAGCGTACGTGAAGAGCAGGAAGGGCTTTCAGAGCAGCCGGTTCTCGTCTTGCACAGTCGCCACACATCCGCACTTTTAGTGCCTCAGAACCCCGGACAGCTTGCAAAACACGGCTGTAACTGTCCCAGCGCAAGCTGTTCAGGAAAGCACAGAAACGCGATGTTCGCGTGCTTTTAGCGCTGTTCGCAAGAAGCCTCCGAGCAGGCACTTCTCGTGCAGCAACAACCGTGCCTGCTACGATCTTTCCTAGCCTCTTTTCCTCCGGCAGCCGGCTGAGCTGATGTGAAGTGTTGGTGGGCAAATCACCCAGAGAAGAGTCGCAATGCTTCTGGGCTGTTAGCAAGAGCTTTCCTTGCTGACCCTTTTCACGTTGGAGATTAGCTGGACATTTGCCGGTTTAGTGCCTTGTTTCTTCTGCGCAGCTTGCACAAAGCTCATTGCGGCTTTCCGCGGTTCGAGTTGTGCACCGCCGGAGCTCTGCGAGAAAGAGCGAGAGAAGAGCCGCGAAAGCTCCGAGTGCGGCCAGCTCGCGTGTAGCCGCGATGATGCGCTGTTCGCCGGTTGCAGGGCGACTGCCTTCTGCGCGGCTGCTTCCAGTTGACGGTAACTGCCAGCGTGCTAGCTGTGTAGGACAGTGAAGAGGCTGACGCGTGTGTGTCCGTAGAGCTGCTAGAAAGCGTACGTGAAGAGCAGGAAGGGCTTTCAGAGCAGCCGGTTCTCGTCTTGCACAGTCGCCACACATCCGCACTTTTAGTGCCTCAGAACCCCGGACAGCTTGCAAAACTACGGCTGTAACTGTCCCAGCGCAAGCTGTTCAGGAAAGCACAGAAACGCGATGTTCGCGTGCTTTTAGCGCTGTTCGCAAGAAGCCTCCGGAGCAGGCACTTCTCGTGCAGCAACAACCGTGCCTGCTACGATCTTTCCTAGCCTCTTTTCCTCCGGGCAGCCGCTTGAGCTGATGTGAAGTGTTGGTGGGCAAATCACCCAGAGAAGAGTCGCAATGCTTCTGGGCTGTTAGCAAGAGCTTTCCTTGCTGACCCTTTTCACGTTGGAGATTAGCTGGACATTTGCCGTTTAGTGCCTTGTTTCTTCTGCGCAGCTTGCACAAAGCTCATTGCGGCTTTCGCGGTTCGAGTTGTGCACCGCCGGAGCTCTGCGAGAAAGAGCGAGAGAAGAGCCGCGAAAGCTCCGAGTGCGGCCAGCTCGCGTGTAGCCGCGATGATGCGCTGTTCGCCGGTTGCAGGGCGACTGCCTTCTGCGCGGCTGCTTCCAAGTTGACGGTAACTGCCAGCGTGCTAGCTGTGTAGGACAGTGAAGAGGCTGACGCGTGTGTGTCCGTAGAGCTGCTAGAAAGCGTACGTGAAGAGCAGGAGGGCTTTCAGAGCAGCCGGTTCTCGTCTTGCACAGTCGCCACACATCCGCACTTTTAGTGCCTCAGAACCCCGGACAGCTTGCAAAACACGGCTGTAACTGTCCCAGCGCAAGCTGTTCAGGAAAGCACAGAAACGCGATGTTCGCAGTGCTTTTAGCGCTGTTCGCAAGAAGCCTCCGGAGCAGGCACTTCTCGTGCAGCAACAACCGTGCCTGCTACGATCTTTCCTAGCCTCTTTTCCTCCGGCAGCCGGCTTGAGCTGATGTGAAGTGTTGGTGGGACAAATCACCCAGAGAAGAGTCGCAATGCTTCTGGGCTGTTAGCAAGAGCTTTCCTTGCTGACCCTTTTCACGTTGGAGATTAGCTGGACATTTGCCGGTTTAGTGCCTTGTTCTTCTGCGCAGCTTGGCACAAAGCTCATTGCGGCTTTCGCGGTTCGAGTTGTGCACCGCCGGAGCTCTGCGAGAAAGAGCGAGAGAAGAGCCGCGAAAGCTCCGAGTGCGGCCAGCTCGCGTGTAGCCGCGATGATGCGCTGTTCGCCGGTTGCAGGGCGACTGCCTTCTGCGCGTTCCTGCTTCCAAGTTGACGGTAACTGCCAGCGTGCTAGCTGTGTAGGACAGTGAAGAGGCTGACGCGTGTGTGTCCGTAGAGCTGCTAGAAAGCGTACGTGAAGAGCAGGAAGGGCTTTCAGAGCAGCCGTTTCTCGTCTTGCACAGTCGCCACACATCCGCACTTTTAGTGCCTCAGAACCCCGGACAGCTTGCAAAACACGGCTGTAACTGTCCCAGCGCAAGCTGTTCAGGAAAGCACAGAAACGCGATGGTCGCGTGCTTTTAGCGCTGTTCGCAAGAAGCCTCCGGAGCAGGCACTTCTCGTGCAGCAACAACCGTGCCTGCTACGATCTTTCCTAGCCTCTTTTCCTCCGGGCAGCCGGCTTGAGCTGATGTGAAGTGTTGGTGGGCAAATCACCCCAGAGAAGAGTCGCAATGCTTCTGGGCTGTTAGCAAGAGCTTTCCTTGCTGACCCTTTTCACGTTGGAGATTAGCTGACGATTTGCCGGTTTAGTGCCTTGTTTCTTCTGCGCAGCTTGCACAAAGCTCATTGCGGCTTTCGCGGTTCGAGTTGTGCACCGCCGGAGCTCTGCGAGAAAGAGCGAGAGAAGAGCCGCGAAAGCTCCGAGTGCGGCCAGCTCGCGTGTAGCCGCGATGATGCGCTGTTCGCCGGTTGCAGGGCGACTGCCTTCTGCGCGGCTGCTTCCAAGTTGACGGTAACTGCCAGCGTGCTAGCTGTGTAGGACAGTGAAGAGGCTGACGCGTGTGTGTCCGTAGAGCTGCTAGAAAGCGTACGTGAAGAGCAGGAAGGGCTTTCAGAGCAGCCGGTTCTCGTCTTGCACAGTCGCCACACATCCGCACTTTAGTGCCTCAGAACCCCGGACAGCTTGCAAAACACGGGCTGTAACTGTCCCAGCGCAAGCTGTTCAGGAAAGCACAGAAACGCGATGTTCGCGTGCTTTTAGCGCTGTTCGCAAGAAGCCTCCGGAGCAGGCACTTCTCGTGCAGCAACAACCGTGCCTGCTACGATCTTTCCTAGCCTCTTTTCCTCCGGGCAGCCGGCTTGAGCTGATGTGAAGTGTTGGTGGGCAAATCACCAGAGAAGAGTCGCAATGCTTCTGGGCTGTTAGCAAGAGCTTTCCTTGCTGACCCTTTTCACGTTGGAGATTAGCTGGACAGTTGCCGGTTTAGTGCCTTGTTCTTCTGCGCAGCTTGCACAAAGCTCATTGCGGCTTTCGCGGTTCGAGTTGTGCATCGCCGGAGCTCTGCGAGAAAGAGCGAGAGAAGAGCCGCGAAAGCTCCGAGTGCGGGCCAGCTCGCGTGTAGCCGCGATGATGCGCTGTTCGCCGGTTGCAGGGCGACTGCCTTCTGCGCGGGCTGCTTCCAAGTTGACGGTAACTGCCAGCGTGCTAGCTGTGTAGGACAGTGAAGAGGCTGACGCGTGTGTGTCCGTAGAGCTGCTAGAAAGCGTACGTGAAGAGCAGGAAGGGCTTTCAGAGCAGCCGGTTCTCGTCTTGGACTGTCGCCACACATCCGCACTTTTAGTGCCTCAGAACCCCGGACAGCTTGCAAAAACAACGGCTGTAACTGTCCCAGCGCAAGCTGTTCAGGAAAGCACAGAAACGCGATGTTCGCGTGCTTTTAGCGCTGTTCGCAAGAAGCCTCCGGAGCAGGCACTTCTCGTGCAGCAACAACCGTGCCTGCTACGATCTTTCCTAGCCTCTTTTCCTCCGGGCAGCCGGCTTGAGCTGATGTGAAGTGTTGGTGGGCAAATCACCCAGAGAAGAGTCGCAATGCTTCTGGCTGTTAAGCAAGAGCTTTCCTTGCTGACCCTTTTCACGTGGGAGATTAGCTGGACATTTGCCGGTTTAGTGCCTTGTTTCTTCTGCGCAGCTTGCACAAAGCTCATTGCGGCTTTCGCGGTTCGAGTTGTGCATCGCCGGAGCTCTGCGAGAAAGAGCGAGAGAAGAGCCGCGAAAGCTCCGAGTGCGGCCAGCTCGCGTGTAGCCGCGATGATGCGCTGTTCGCCGGTTGCAGGGCGACTGCCCTTCTGCGCGGCTGCTTCCAAGTTGAACGGTAACTGCCAGCGTGCTAGCTGTGTAGGACAGTGAAGAGGCTGACGCGTGTGTGTCCGTAGAGCTGCTAGAAAGCGTACGTGAAGAGCAGGAAGGGCTTTCAGAGCAGCCGGTTCTCGTCTTGCACAGTCGCCACACATCCGCACTTTTAGTGCCTCAGAACCCCGGACAGCTTGCAAAACACGGCTGTAACTGTCCCAGCGCAAGCTGTTCAGGAAAGCACAGAAACGCGATGTTCGCGTGCTTTTAGCGCTGTTCGCAAGAAGCCTCCGGAGCAGGCACTTCTCGTGCAGCAACAACCGTGCCTGCTACGATCTTTCCTAGCCTCTTTTCCTCCGGGCAGCGGCTTGAGCTGATGTGAAGTGTTGGTGGGCAAATCACCCAGAGAAGAGTCGCAATGCTTCTGGGCTGTTAGCAAGAGCTTTCCTTGCTGACCCTTTTCACGTTGGAGATTAGCTGGACATTTGCCGGTTAGTGCCTTGTTTCTTCTGCGCAGCTTGCACAAAGCTCATTGCGGCTTTCGCGGTTCGAGTTGTGCATCGCCGGAGCTCTGCGAGAAAGAGCGAGAGAAGAGCCGCGAAAGCTCCGAGTGCGGCCAGCTCGCGTGTAGCCGCGATGATGCGCTGTTCGCCGGTTGCAGGGCGACTGCCTTCTGCGCGGCTGCTTCCAAGTTGACGGTAACTGCCAGCGTGCTAGCTGTGTAGGACAGTGAAGAGGCTGACGCGTGTGTGTCCGTAGAGCCTGCTAGAAAGCGTACGTGAAGAGCAGGAAGGGCTTTCAGAGCAGCCGGTTCTCGTCTTGCACAGGTCGCCACACATCCGCACTTTTAGTGCCTCAGAACCCCGGACAGCTTGCAAAACACGGCTGTAACTGTCCCAGCGCAAGCTGTTCAGGAAAGCACAGAAACGCGATGTTCGCGTGCTTTTAGCGCTGTTCGCAAGAAGCCTCCGGAGCAGGCACTTCTCGTGCAGCAACAACCGTGCCTGCTACGATCTTTCCTAGCCTCTTTTCCTCCGGGCAGCCGGCTTGAGCTGATGTGAAGTGTTGGTGGGCAAATCACCCAGAGAAGAGTCGCAATGCTTCTGGGCTGTTAGCAAGAGCTTTCCTTGCTGACCCTTTTCACGTTGGAGATTAGCTGGACATTTGCCGGTTTAGTGCCTTGTTTCTTCTGCGCAGCTTGCACAAAGCTCATTGCGGCTTTCGCGGTTCGAGTTGTGCACCGCCGGAGCTCTGCGAGAAAGAGCGAGAGAAGAGCCGCGAAAGCTCCGAGTGCGGCCAGCTCGCGTGTAGCCGCGATGATGCGCTGTTCGCCGGTTGCAGGGCGACTGCCTTCTGCGCGGCTGCTTCCAAGTTGACGGTAACTGCCAGCGTGCTAGCTGTGTAGGACAGTGAAGAGGCTGACGCGTGTGTGTCCGTAGAGCTGCTAGAAAGCGTACGTGAAGAGCAGGAAGGGCTTTCAGAGCAGCCGGTTCTCGTCTTGCACAGTCGCCACACATCCGCACTTTTAGTGCCTCAGAACCCCGACAGCTTGCAAAACACGGCTGTAACTGTCCCAGCGCAAGCTGTTCAGGAAAGCACAGAAACGCGATGTTCGCGTGCTTTTAGCGCTGTTCGCAAGAAGCCTCCGGAGCAGGCACTTCTCGTGCAGCAACAACCGTGCCTGCTACGATCTTTCCTAGCCTCTTTTCTCCGGGCAGCCGGCTTGAGCTGATGTGAAGTGTTGGTGGGCAAATCACCCAGAGAAGAGTCGCAATGCTTCTGGGCTGTTAGCAAGAGCTTTCCTTGCTGACCCCTTTTCACGTTGGAGATTAGCTGGACATTTGCCGGTTTAGTGCCTTGTTTCTTCTGCGCAGCTTGCACAAAGCTCATTGCGGCTTTCGCGGTTCGAGTTGTGCATCGCCGGAGCTCTGCGAGAAAGAGCGAGAGAAGAGCCGCGAAAGCTCCGAGTGCGGCCAGCTCGCGTGTAGCCGCGATGATGCGCTGTTCGCCGGTTGCAGGGCGACTGCCTTCTGCGCGGCTGCTTCCAAGTTGACGGTAACTGCCAGCGTGCTAGCTGTGTAGGACAGTGAAGAGGCTGACTGCGTGTGTGTCCGTAGAGCTGCTAGAAAGCGTACGTGAAGAGCAGGAAGGGCTTTCAGAGCAGCCGGTTCTCGTCTTGGACAGTCGCCACACATCCGCACTTTTAGTGCCTCAGAACCCCGGACAGCTTGCAAAACACGGCTGTAACTGTCCCAGCGCAAGCTGTTCAGGAAAGCACAGAAACGCGATGTTCGCGTGCTTTTAGGCGCTGTTCGCAAGAAGCCTCGGAGCAGGCACTTCTCGTGCAGCAACAACCGTGCCTGCTACGATCTTTCCTAGCCTCTTTTCCTCCGGGCAGCCGGCTTGAGCTGATGTGAAGTGTTGGTGGGCAAATCACCCAGAGAAGAGTCGCAATGCTTCTGGGCTGTTAGCAAGAGCTTTCCCTTGCTGACCCTTTTCACGTTGGAGATTAGCTGGACATTTGCCGGTTTAGTGCCTTGTTTCTTCTGCGCAGCTTGCACCAAAGCTCATTGCGGCTTTCGCGGTTCGAGTTGTGCATCGCCGGAGCTCTGCGAGAAAGAGCGAGAGAAGAGCCGCGAAAGCTCCGAGTGCGGCCAGCTCGCGTGTAGCCGCGATGATGCGCTGTTCGCCGGTTGCAGGGCGACTGCCTTCTGCGCGGCTGCTTCCAAGTTGACGGTAACTGCCAGCGTGCTAGCTGTGTAGGACAGTGAAGAGGCTGACGCGTGTGTGTCCGTAGAGCTGCTAGAAAGCGTACGTGAAGAGCAGGAAGGGCTTTCAGAGCAGCCGGTCTCGTCTTGCACAGTCGCCACACATCCGCACTTTTAGTGCCTCAGAACCCCGGACAGCTTGCAAAACACGGCTGTAACTGTCCCAGCGCAAGCTGTTCAGGAAAGCACAGAAACGCGATGTTCGCGTGCTTTTAGCGCTGTTCGCAAGAAGCCTCCGGAGCAGGCACTTCTCGTGCAGCAACAACCGTGCCTGCTACGATCTTTCCTAGCCTCTTTTCCTCCGGGCAGCCGGCTTGAGCTGATGTGAAGTGTTGGTGGGCAAATCACCCAGAGAAGAGTCGCAATGCTTCTGGGCTGTTAGCAAGAGCTTTCCTTGCTGACCCTTTTCACGTTGGAGATTAGCTGACATTTGCCGGTTTAGTGCCTTGTTTCTTCTGCGCAGCTTGCACAAAGCTCATTGCGGCTTTCGCGGTTCGAGTTGTGCACCGCCGGAGCTCTGCGAGAAAGAGCGAGAGAAGAGCCGCGAAAGCTCCGAGTGCGGCCAGCTCGCGTGTAGCCGCGATGATGCGCTGTTCGCCGGTTGCAGGGCGACTGCCTTCTGCGCGGCTGCTTCCAAGTTGACGGTAACTGCCAGCGTGCTAGCTGTGTAGGACAGTGAAGAGGCTGACGCGTGTGTGTCCGTAGAGCTGCTAGAAAGCGTACGTGAAGAGCAGGAAGGGCTTTCAGAGCAGCCGGTTCTCGTCTTGCACAGTCGCCACACATCCGCACTTTTAGTGCCTCAGAACCCCGGACAGCTTGCAAAACACGGCTGTAACTGTCCCAGCGCAAGCTGTTCAGGAAAGCACAGAAACGCGATGTTCGCGTGCTTTTAGCGCTGTTCGCAAGAAGCCTCCGGAGCAGGCACTTCTCGTGCAGCAACAACCGTGCCTGCTACGATCTTTCCTAGCCTCTTTTCCTCCGGGCAGCCGGCTTGAGCTGATGTGAAGTGTTGGTGGGCAAATCACCCAGAGAAGAGTCGCAATGCTTCTGGGCTGTTAGCAAGAGCTTTCCTTGCTGACCCTTTTCCACGTTGGAGATTAGCTGGACATTTGCCGGTTTAAGTGCCTTGTTTCTTCTGCGCAGCTTGCACAAAGCTCATTGCGGCTTTCGCGGTTCGAGTTGTGCATCGCCGGAGCTCTGCGAGAAAGAGCGAGAGAAGAGCGCGAAAGCTCCGAGTGCGGCCAGCTCGCGTGTAGCCGCGATGATGCGCTGTTCGCCGGTTGCAGGGCGACTGCCTTCTGCGCGGCTGCTTCCAAGTTGACGGTAACTGCCAGCGTGCTAGCTGTGTAGGACAGTGAAGAGGCTGACGCGTTGTGTGTCGTAGAGCTGCTAGAAAGCGTACGTGAAGAGCAGGAAGGGCTTTCAGAGCAGCCGGTTCTCGTCTTGCACAGTCGCCACACATCCGCACTTTAGTGCCTCAGAACCCCGGACAGCTTGCAAAACACGGCTGTAACTGTCCCAGCGCAAGCTGTTCAGGAAAGCACAGAAACGCGATGTTCGCGTGCTTTTAGCGCTGTTCGCAAGAAGCCTCCGGAGCAGGCACTTCTCGTGCAGCAAACAACCGTGCCTGCTACGATCTTTCCTAGCCTCTTTTCCTCCGGGCAGCCGGCTTGAGCTGATGTGAAGTGTTGGTGGGCAAATCACCCAGAGAAGAGTCGCAATGCTTCTGGGCTGTTAGCAAGAGCTTTCCTTGCTGACCCTTTTCACGTTGGAGATTAGCTGGACATTTGCCGGTTTAGTGCCTTGTTTCTTCTGCGCAGCTTGCACAAAGCTCATTGCGGCTTTCGCGGTTCGAGTTGTGCACCGCCGGAGCTCTGCGAGAAAGAGCGAGAGAAGAGCCGCGAAAGCTCCGAGTGCGGCCAGCTCGCGTGTAGCCGCGATGATGCGCTGTTCGCCGGTTGCAGGGCGACTGCCTTCTGCGCGGCTGCTTCCAAGTTGACGGTAACTGCCAGCGTGCTAGCTGTGTAGGACAGTGAAGAGGGCTGACGCGTGTGTGTCCGTAGAGCTGCTAGAAAGCGTACGTGAAGAGCAGGAAGGGCTTTCAGAGCAGCCGGTTCTCGTCTTGCACAGTCGCCACACATCCGCACTTTTAGTGCCTCAGAACCCCGGACAGCTTGCAAAACACGGCTGTAACTGTCCCAGCGCAAGCTGTTCAGGAAAGCACAGAAACGCGATGTTCGCAGTGCTTTTAGCGCTGTTCGCAAGAAGCCTCCGGAGCAGGCACTTCTCGTGCAGCAACAACCGTGCCTGCTACGATCATTCCTAGCCTCTTTTCCTCCGGGCAGCGGCTTGAGCTGATGTGAAGTGTTGGTGGGCAAATCACCCAGAGAAGAGTCGCAATGCTTCTGGGCTGTTAGCAAGAGCTTTCCTTGCTGACCCTTTTCACGTTGGAGATTAGCTGGACATTTGCCGGTTTAGTGCCTTGTTTCTTCTGCGCAGCTTGCACAAAGCTCATTGCGGCTTTCGCGGTTCGAGTTGTGCATCGCCGGAGCTCTGCGAGAAAGAGCGAGAGAAGAGCCGCGAAAGCTCCGAGTGCGGCCAGCTCGCGTGTAGCCGCGATGATGCGCTGTTCGCCGGTTGCAGGGCGACTGCCTTCTGCGCGGCTGCTTCCAAGTTGACGGTAACTGCCAGCGTGCTAGCTGTGTAGGACAGTGAAGAGGCTGACGCGTGTGTGTCCGTAGAGCTGCTAGAAAGCGTACGTGAAGAGCAGGAAGGGCTTTCAGAGCAGCCGGTTCTCGTCTTGGACAGTCGCCACACATCCGCACTTTTAGTGCCTCAGAACCCCGGACAGCTTGCAAAACACGGCTGTAACTGTCCCAGCGCAAGCTGTTCAGGAAAGCACAGAAACGCGATGTTCGCGTGCTTTTAGCGCTGTTCGCAGAAGCCTCCGGAGCAGGCACTTCTCGTGCAGCAACAACCGTGCCTGCTACGATCTTTCCTAGCCTCTTTTCCTCCGGGCAGCCGGCTTGAGCTGATGTGAAGTGTTGGTGGGCAAATCACCCAGAGAAGAGTCGCAATGCTTCTGGGCTGTTAGCAAGAGCTTTCCTTGCTGACCCTTTTCACGTTGGAGATTAGCTGGACATTTGCCGGTTTAGTGCCTTGTTTCTTCTGCGCAGCTTGCACAAAGCTCATTGCGGCTTTCGCGGTTCGAGTTGTGCATCGCCGGAGCCTCTGCGAGAAAGAGCGAGAGAAGAGCCGCGAAAGCTCCGAGTGCGGCCAGCTCGCGTGTAGCCGCGATGATGCGCTGTTCGCCGGTTGCAGGGCGACTGCCTCTGCGCGGCTGCTTCCAAGTTGACGGTAATCTGCCAGCGTGCTAGCTGTGTAGGGACAGTGAAGAGGCTGACGCGTGTGTGTCCGTAGAGCTGCTAGAAAGCGTACGTGAAGAGCAGGAAGGGCTTTCAGAGCAGCCGGTTCTCGTCTTGCACAGTCGCCACACATCCGCACTTTTAGTGCCTCAGAACCCCCGGACAGCTTGCAAAACACGGCTGTAACTGTCCCAGCGCAAGCTGTTCAGGAAAGCACAGAAACGCGATGTTCGCGTGCTTTTAGCGCTGTTCGCAAGAAGCCTCCGGAGCAGGCACTTCTCGTGCAGCAACAACCGTGCCTGCTACGATCTTTCCTAGCCTCTTTTCCTCCGGGCAGCCGGCTTGAGCTGATGTGAAGTGTTTGGTGGGCAAATCACCCAGAGAAGAGTCGCAATGCTTCTGGGCTGTTAGCAAGAGCTTTCCTTGCTGACCCTTTTCACGTTGGAGATTAGCTGGACATTTGCCGGTTTAGTGCCTTGTTTCTTCTGCGCAGCTTGCACAAAGCTCATTGCGGCTTTCGCGGTTCGAGTTGTGCACCGCCGGAGCTCTGCGAGAAAGAGCGAGAGGAAGAGCCGCGAAAGCTCCGAGTGCGGCCAGCTCGCGTGTAGCCGCGATGATGCGCTGTTCGCCGGTTGCAGGGCGACTGCCTTCTGCGCGGCTGCTTCCAAGTTGACGGTAACTGCCAGCGTGCTAGCTGTGTAGGACAGTGAAGAGGCTGACGCGTGTGTGTCCGGTAGAGCTGCTAGAAAGCGTACGTGAAGAGCAGGAAGGGCTTTCAGAGCAGCCGGTTCTCGTCTTGCACAGTCGCCACACATCCGCACTTTTAGTGCCTCAGAACCCCGGACAGCTTGCAAAACACGGCTGTAACTGTCCCAGCGCAAGCTGTTCAGGAAAGCACAGAAACGCGATGTTCGCGTGCTTTTAGCGCTGTTCGCAAGAAGCCTCCGGAGCAGGCACTTCTCGTGCAGCAACAACCGTGCCTGCTACGATCTTTCCTAGCCTCTTTTCCTCCGGGCAGCCGGCTTGAGCTGATGTGAAGTGTTTGGTGGGCAAATCACCCAGAGAAGAGTCGCAATGCTTCTGGGCTGTTAGCAAGAGCTTTCCTTGCTGACCCTTTTCACGTTGGAGATAGCTGGACATTTGCCGGTTTAGTGCCTTGTTTCTTCTGCGCAGCTTGCACAAAGCTCATTGCGGCTTTCGCGGTTCGAGTTGTGCACCGCCGGAGCTCTGCGAGAAAGAGCGAGAGAAGAGCCGCGAAAGCTCCGAGTGCGGCCAGCTCGCGTGTAGCCGCGATGATGCGCTGTTCGCCGGTTGCAGGGCGACTGCCTTCTGCGCGGCTGCTTCCAAGTTGACGGTAACTGCCAGCGTGCTAGCTGTGTAGGACAGTGAAGATGGCTGACGCGTGTGTGTCCGTAGAGCTGCTAGAAAGCGTACGTGAAGAGCAGGAAGGGCTTTCAGAGCAGCCGGTTCTCGTCTTGCACAGTCGCCACACATCCGCACTTTTAGTGCCTCAGAACCCCGGACAGCTTGCAAAACACGGCTGTAACTGTCCCAGCGCAAGCTGTTCAGGAAAGCACAGAAACGCGATGTTCGCGTGCTTTTAGCGCTGTTCGCAAGAAGCCTCCGGAGCAGGCACTTTCTCGTGCAGCAACAACCGTGCCTGCTACGATCTTTCCTAGCCTCTTTTCCTCCGGGCAGCCGGCTTGAGCTGATGTGAAGTGTTGGTGGGCAAATCACCCAGAGAAGAGTCGCAATGCTTCTGGGCTGTTAGCAAGAGCTTCCTTGCTGACCCTTTTCACGTTGGAGATTAGCTGGACATTTGCCGGTTTAGTGCCTTGTTTCTTCTGCGCAGCTTGCACAAAGCTCATTGCGGCTTTCGCGGTTCGAGTTGTGCATCGCCGGAGCTCTGCGAGAAAGAGCGAGAGAAGAGCCGCGAAAGCTCCGAGTGCGGCCAGCTCGCGTGTAGCCGCGATGATGCGCTGTTCGCCGGTTGCAGGGCGACTGCCTTCTGCGCGGCTGCTTCCAAGTTGACGGTAACTGCCAGCGTGCTAGCTGTGTAGGACAGTGAAGAGGCTGACGCGTGTGTGGTCCGTAGAGCTGCTAGAAAGCGTACGTGAAGAGCAGGAAGGGCTTTCAGAGCAGCCGGTTCTCGTCTTGGACAGTCGCCACACATCCGCACTTTTAGTGCCTCAGAACCCCGGACAGCTTGCAAAACACGGCTGTAACTGTCCCAGCGCAAGCTGTTCAGGAAAGCACAGAAACGCGATGTTCGCGTGCTTTTAGCGCTGTTCGCAAGAAGCCTCCGGAGCAGGCACTTCTCGTGCAGCAACAACCGTGCCTGCTACGATCTTTCCTAGCCTCTTTTCCTCCGGGCAGCCGGCTTGAGCTGATGTGAAGTGTTGGTGGGCAAATCACCCAGAGAAGAGTCGCAATGCTTCTGGGCTGTTAGCAAGAGCTTTCCTTGCTGACCCTTTTCACGTTGGAGATTAGCTGGACATTTGCCGGTTTAGTGCCTTGTTTCTTCTGCGCAGCTTGCACAAAGCTCATTGCGGCTTTCGCGGTTCGAGTTGTGCATCGCCGGAGCTCTGCGAGAAAGAGCGAGAGAAGAGCCGCGAAAGCTCCGAGTGCGGCCAGCTCGCGTGTAGCCGCGATGATGCGCTGTTCGCACGGTTGCAGGGCGACTGCCTTCTGCGCGGCTGCTTCCAAGTTGACGGTAACTGCCAGCGTGCTAGCTGTGTAGGACAGTGAAGAGGCTGACGCGTGTGTGTCCGTAGAGCTGCTAGAAAGCGTACGTGAAGAGCAGGAAGGGCTTTCAGAGCAGCCGGTTCTCGTCTTGCACAGTCGCCACACATCCGCACTTTTAGTGCCTCAGAACCCCGGACAGCTTGCAAAACACGGCTGTAACTGTCCCAGCGCAAGCTGTTCAGGAAAGCACAGAAACGCGATGTTCGCGTGCTTTTAGCGCTGCTCGCAAGAAGCCTCCGGAGCAGGCACTTCTCGTGCAGCAACAACCGTGCCTGCTACGATCTTTCCTAGCCTCTTTTCCTCCGGGCAGCCGGCTTGAGCTGATGTGAAGTGTTGGTGGGCAAATCACCCAGAGAAGAGTCGCAATGCTTCTGGGCTGTTAGCAAGAGCTTTCCTTGCTGACCCTTTTCACGTTGAGATTAGCTGGACATTTGCCGGTTTAGTGCCTTGTTTCTTCTGCGCAGCTTGCACAAAGCTCATTGCGGCTTTCGCGGTTCGAGTTGTGCATCGCCGGAGCTCTGCGAGAAAGAGCGAGAGAAGAGCCCGCGAAAGCTCCGAGTGCGGCCAGCTCGCGTGTAGCCGCGATGATGCGCTGTTCGCCGGTTGCAGGGCGACTGCCTTCTGCGCGGCTGCTTCCAAGTTGACGGTAACTGCCAGCGTGCTAGCTGTGTAGGACAGTGAAGAGGCTGACGCGTGTGTGTCCGTAGAGCTGCTAGAAAGCGTACGTGAAGAGCAGGAAGGGCTTTCAGAGCAGCCGGTTCTCGTCTTGCACAGTCGCCACACATCCGCACTTTTAGTGCCTCAGAACCCCGGACAGCTTGCAAAACACGGCTGTAACTGTCCCAGCGCAAGCTGTTCAGGAAAGCACAGAAACGCGATGTTCGCGTGCTTTTAGCGCTGCTCGCAAGAAGCCTCCGGAGCAGGCACTTCTCGTGCAGCAACAACCGTGCCTGCTACGATCTTTCCTAGCCTCTTTTCCTCGGGCAGCCGGCTTGAGCTGATGTGAAGTGTTGGTGGGCAAATCACCAGAGAAGAGTCGCAATGCTTCTGGGCTGTTAGCAAGAGCTTTCCATTGCTGACCCTTTTCACGTTGGAGATTAGCTGGACATTTGCCGGTTTAGTGCCTTGTTTCTTCTGCGCAGCTTGCACAAAGCTCATTGCGGCTTTCGCGGTTCGAGTTGTGCATCGCCGGAGCTCTGCGAGAAAGAGCGAGAGAAGAGCCGCGAAAGCTCCGAGTGCGGCCAGCTCGCGTGTAGCCGCGATGATGCGCTGTTCGCCGGTTGCAGGGCGACTGCCTTCTGCGCGGCTGCTTCCAAGTTGACGGTAACTGCCAGCGTGCTAGCTGTGTAGGACAGTGAAGAGGCTGACGCGTGTGTGTCCGTAGAGCTGCTAGAAAGCGTACGTGAAGAGCAGGAAGGGCTTTCAGAGCAGCCGGTTCTCGTCTTGCACAGTCGCCACACATCCGCACTTTTAGTGCCTCAGAACCCCGGACAGCTTGCAAAACACGGCTGTAACTGTCCCAGCGCAAGCTGTTCAGGAAAGCACAGAAACGCGATGTTCGCGTGCTTTTAGCGCTGTTCGCAAGAAGCCTCCGGAGCAGGCACTTCTCGTGCAGCAACAACCGTGCCTGCTACGATCTTTCCTAGCCTCTTTTCCTCCGGGCAGCCGGCTTGAGCTGATGTGAAGTGTTGGTGGGCAAATCACCCAGAGAAGAGTCGCAATGCTTCTGGCTGTTAGCAAGAGCTTTCCTTGCTGACCCTTTTCACGTTGGAGATTAGCTGGACATTTGCCGGTTTAGTGCCTTGTTTCTTCTGCGCAGCTTGCACAAAGCTCATTGCGGCTTTCCGCGGTTCGAGTTGTGCACCGCCGGAGCTCTGCGAGAAAGAGCGAGAGAAGAGCCGCGAAAGCTCCGAGTGCGGCCAGCTCGCGTGTAGCCGCGATGATGCGCTGTTCGCCGGTTGCAGGGCGACTGCCTTCTGCGCGGCTGCTTCCAAGTTGACGGTAACTGCCAGCGTGCTAGCTGTGTAGGACAGTGAAGAGGCTGACGCGTGTGTGTCCGTAGAGCTGCTAGAAAGCGTACGTGAAGAGCAGGAAGGGCTTTCAGAGCAGCCGGTTCTCGTCTTGCACAGTCGCCACACATCCGCACTTTTAGTGCCTCAGAACCCCGGACAGCTTGCAAAACACGGCTGTAACTGTCCCAGCGCAAGCTGTTCAGGAAAGCACAGAAACGCGATGTTCGCTGTGCTTTTAGCGCTGTTCGCAAGAAGCCTCCGGAGCAGGCACTTCTCGTGCAGCAACAACCGTGCCTGCTACGATCTTTCCTAGCCTCTTTTCCTCCGGGCAGCCGGCTTGAGCTGATGTGAAGTGTTGGTGGGCAAATCACCCAGAGAAGAGTCGCAATGCTTCTGGCTGTTAGCAAGAGCGTTCCTTGCTGACCCTTTTCACGTTGGAGATTAGCTGGACATTTGCCGGTTTAGTGCCTTGTTTCTCTGCGCAGCTTGCACAAAGCTCATTGCGGCTTTCGCGGTTCGAGTTGTGCATCGCCGGAGCTCTGCGAGAAAGAGCGAGAGAAGAGCCGCGAAAGCTCCGAGTGCGGCCAGCTCGCGTGTAGCCGCGATGATGCGCTGTTCGCCGGTTGCAGGGCGACTGCCTTCTGCGCGGCTGCTTCCAAGTTGACGGTAACTGCCAGCGTGCTAGCTGTGTAGGACAGTGAAGAGGCTGACGCGTGTGTGTCCGTAGAGCTGCTAGAAAGCGTACGTGAAGAGCAGGAAGGGCTTTCAGAGCAGCCGGTTCTCGTCTTGCACAGTCGCCACACATCCGCACTTTTAGTGCCTCAGAACCCCGGACAGCTTGCAAAACACGGCTGTAACTGTCCCAGCGCAAGCTGTTCAGGAAAGCACAAGAAACGCGATGTTCGCGTGCTTTTAAGCGCTGTTCGCAAGAAGCCTCCGGAGCAGGCACTTCTCGTGCAGCAACAACCGTGCCTGCTACGATCTTTCCTAGCCCTCTTTTCCTCCGGGCAGCCGGCTTGAGCTGATGTGAAGTGTTGGTGGGCAAATCACCCAGAGAAGAGTCGCAATGCTTCTGGGCTGTTAGCAAGAGCTTTCCTTGCTGACCCTTTTCACGTGGGAGATTAGCTGGACATTTGCCGGTTTAGTGCCTTGTTTCTTCTGCGCAGCTTGCACAAAGCTCATTGCGGCTTTCGCGGTTCGAGTTGTGCATCGCCGGAGCTCTGCGAGAAAGAGCGAGAGAAGAGCCGCGAAAGCTCTGAGTGCGGCCAGCTCGCGTGTAGCCGCGATGATGCGCTGTTCGCCGGTTGCAGGGCGACTGCCTTCTGCGCGGCTGCTTCCAAGTTGACGGTAACTGCCAGCGTGCTAGCTGTGTAGGACAGTGAAGAGGCTGACGCGTGTGTGTCCGTAGAGCTGCTAGAAAGCGTACGTGAAGAGCAGGAAGGGCTTTCAGAGCAGCCGGTTCTCGTCTTGGACAGTCGCCACACATCCGCACTTTTTAGTGCCTCAGAACCCCGGACAGCTTGCAAAACACGGCTGTAACTGTCCCAGCGCAAGCTGTTCAGGAAAGCACAGAAACGCGATGTTCGCGTGCTTTTAGCGCTGTTCGCAAGAAGCCTCCGGAGCAGGCACTTCTCGTGCAGCAACAACCGTGCCTGCTACGATCTTTCCTAGCCTCTTTTCCTCCGGGCAGCCGGCTTGAGCTGATGTGAAGTGTTGGTGGGCAAATCACCCAGAGAAGAGTCGCAATGCTTCTGGGCTGTTAGCAAGAGCTTTCCTTGCTGACCCTTTTCACGTTGGAGATTAGCTGGACATTTGCCGGTTTAGTGCCTTGTTTCTTCTGCGCAGCTTGCACAAAGCTCATTGCGGCTTTCGCGGTTCGAGTTGTGCATCGCCGGAGCTCTGCGAGAAAGAGCGAGAGAAGAGCCGCGAAAGCTCCGAGTGCGGCCAGCTCGCGTGTAGCCGCGATGATGCGCTGTTCGCCGGTTGCAGGGCGACTGCCTTCTGCGCGGCTGCTTCCAAGTTGACGGTAACTGCAGCGTGCTAGCTGTGTAGGACAGTGAAGAGGCTGACGCGTGTGTGTCCGTAGAGCTGCTAGAAAGCGTACGTGAAGAGCAGGAAGGGCTTTCAGAGCAGCCGGTTCTCGTCTTGCACAGTCGCCACACATCCGCACTTTTAGTGCCTCAGAACCCCGGACAGCTTGCAAAACACGGCTGTAACTGTCCCAGCGCAAGCTGTTCAGGAAAGCACAGAAACGCGATGTTCGCGTGCTTTTAGCGCTGTTCGCAAGAAGCCTCCGGAGCAGGCACTTCTCGTGCAGCAACAACCGTGCCTGCTACGATCTTTCCTAGCCTCTTTTCCTCCGGGCAGCCGCTTGAGCTGATGTGAAGTGTTGGTGGGCAAATCACCCAGAGAAGAGTCGCAATGCTTCTGGGCTGTTAGCAAGAGCTTTCCTTGCTGACCCTTTTCACGTTGGAGATTAGCTGGACATTTGCCGGTTTAGTGCCTTGTTTCTTCTGCGCAGCTTGCACAAAGCTCATTGCGGCTTTCGCGGTTCGAGTTGTGCACCGCCGGAGCTCTGCGAGAAAGAGCGAGAGAAGAGCCGCGAAAGCTCCGAGTGCGGCCAGCTCGCGTGTAGCCGCGATGATGCGCTGTTCGCCGGTTGCAGGGCGACTGCCTTCTGCGCGGCTGCTTCCAAGTTGACGGTAACTGCCAGCGTGCTAGCTGTGTAGGACAGTGAAGAGGCTGACGCGTGTGTGTCCGTAGAGCTGCTAGAAAGCGTACGTGAAGAGCAGGAAGGGGCTTCAGAGCAGCCGGTTCTCGTCTTGGACAGTCGCCACACATCCGCACTTTTAGTGCCTCAGAACCCGGACAGCTTGCAAAACACGGCTGTAACTGTCCCAGCGCAAGCTGTTCAGGAAAGCACAGAAACGCGATGTTCGCGTGCTTTTAAGCGCTGTTCGCAAGAAGCCGTCCGGAGCAGGCACTTCTCGTGCAGCAACAACCGTGCCTGCTACGATCTTTCCTAGCCTCTTTTCTCCGGGCAGCCGGCTTGAGCTGATGTGAAGTGTTGGTGGCAAATCACCCAGAGAAGAGTCGCAATGCTTCTGGGCTGTTAGCAAGAGCTTTCCTTGCTGACCCTTTTCACGTTGGAGATTAGCTGGACATTTGCCGGTTTAGTGCCTTGTTTCTTCTGCGCAGCTTGCACAAAGCTCATTGCGGCTTTCGCGGTTCGAGTTGTGCATCGCCGGAGCTCTGCGAGAAAGAGCGAGAGAAGAGCCGCGAAAGCTCCGAGTGCGGCCAGCTCGCGTGTAGCCGCGATGATGCGCTGTTCGCCGGTTGCAGGGCGACTGCCTTCTGCGCGGCTGCTTCCAAGTTGACGGTAACTGCCAGCGTGCTAGCTGTGTAGGACAGTGAAGAGGCTGACGCGTGTGTGTCCGTAGAGCTGCTAGAAAGCGTACGTGAAGAGCAGGAAGGGCTTTCAGAGCAGCCGGTTCTCGTCTTGGACAGTCCGCCACACATCCGCACTTTTAGTGCCTCAGAACCCCGGACAGCTTGCAAAACACGGCTGTAACTGTCCCAGCGCAAGCTGTTCAGGAAAGCACAGAAACGCGATGTTCGCAGTGCTTTTAGCGCTGTTCGCAAGAAGCCTCCGGAGCAGGCACTTCTCGTGCAGCAACAACCGTGCCTGCTACGATCTTTCCTAGCCTCTTTTCCTCCGGGCAGCCGGCTTGAGCTGATGTGAAGTGTTGGTGGGCAAATCACCCAGAGAAGAGTCGCAATGCTTCTGGGCTGTTAGCAAGAGCTTTCCTTGCTGACCCTTTTCACGTTGGAGATTAGCTGGACATTTGCCGGTTTAGTGCCTTGTTTCTTCTGCGCAGCTTGCACAAAGCTCATTGCGGCTTTCGCGGTTCGAGTTGTGCATCGCCGGAGCTCTGCGAGAAAGAGCGAGAGAAGAGCCGCGAAAGCTCCGAGTGCGGCCAGCTCGCGTGTAGCCGCGATGATGCGCTGTTCGCCCGTTGCAGGGCGACTGCCTTCTGCGCGGCTGCTTCCAAGTTGACGGTAACTGCCAGCGTGCTAGCTGTGTAGGACAGTGAAGAGGCTGACGCGTGTGTGTCCGTAGAGCTGCTAGAAAGCGTACGTGAAGAGCAGGAAGGGCTTTCAGAGCAGCCGGTTCTCGTCTTGCACAGTCGCCACACATCCGCACTTTTAGTGCCTCAGAACCCCGGACAGCTTGCAAAACACGGCTGTAACTGTCCCAGCGCAAGCTGTTCAGGAAAGCACAGAAACGCGATGTTCGCGTGCTTTTAGCGCTGTTCGCAAGAAGCCTCCGGAGCAGGCACTTCTCGTGCAGCAACAACCGTGCCTGCTACGATCTTTCCTAGCCTCTTTTCCTCCGGGCAGCCGGCTTGAGCTGATGTGAAGTGTTGGTGGGCAAATCACCCAGAGAAGAGTCGCAATGCTTCTGGGCTGTTAGCAAGAGCTTTCCTTGCTGACCCTTTTCACGTTGGAGATTAGCTGGACATTTGCCGGTTTAGTGCCTTGTTTCTTCTGCGCAGCTTGCACAAAGCTCATTGCGGCTTTCGCGGTTCGAGTTGTGCACCGCCGGAGCTCTGCGAGAAAGAGCGAGAGAAGAGCCGCGAAAGCTCCGAGTGCGGCCAGCTCGCGTGTAGCCGCGATGATGCGCTGTTCGCCGGTTGCAGGGCGACTGCCTTCTGCGCGGCTGCTTCCAAGTTGACGGTAACTGCCAGCGTGCTAGCTGTGTAGGACAGTGAAGAGGCTGACGCGTGTGTGTCCGTAGAGCTGCTAGAAAGCGTACGTGAAGAGCAGGAAGGGCTTTCAGAGCAGCCGGTTCTCGTCTTGGACAGTCGCCACACATCCGCACTTTTAGTGCCTCAGAACCCCGGACAGCTTGCAAAACACGGCTGTAACTGTCCCAGCGCAAGCTGTTCAGGAAAGCACAGAAACGCGATGTTCGCGTGCTTTTAGCGCTGTTCGCAAGAAGCCTCCGGAGCAGGCACTTCTCGTGCAGCAACAACCGTGCCTGCTACGATCTTTCCTAGCCTCTTTTCCTCCGGGCAGCCGGCTTGAGCTGATGTGAAGTGTTGGTGGGCAAATCACCCAGAGAAGAGTCGCAATGCTTCTGGGCTGTTAGCAAGAGCTTTCCTTGCTGACCCTTTTCACGTTGGAGATTAGCTGGACATTTGCCGGTTTAGTGCCTTGTTTCTCCTGCGCAGCTTGCACAAAGCTCATTGCGGCTTTCGCGGTTCGAGTTGTGCACCGCCGGAGCTCTGCGAGAAAGAGCGAGAGAAGAGCCGCGAAAGCTCCGAGTGCGGCCAGCTCGCGTGTAGCCGCGATGATGCGCTGTTCGCCGGTTGCAGGGCGACTGCCTTCTGCGCGGCTGCTTCCAAGTTGACGGTAACTGCCAGCGTGCTAGCTGTGTAGGACAGTGAAGAGGCTGACGCGTGTGTGTCCGTAGAGCTGCTAGAAAGCGTACGTGAAGAGCAGGAAGGGCTTTCAGAGCAGCCGGTTCTCGTCTTGGACAGTCGCCACACATCCGCACTTTTAGTGCCTCAGAACCCCGGACAGCTTGCAAAACACGGCTGTAACTGTCCCAGCGCAAGCTGTTCAGGAAAGCACAGAAACGCGATGTTCGCGTGCTTTTAGCGCTGTTCGCAAGAAGCCTCCGGAGCAGGCACTTCTCGTGCAGCAACAACCGTGCCTGCTACGATCTTTCCTAGCCTCTTTTCCTCCGGGCAGCCGGCTTGAGCTGATGTGAAGTGTTGGTGGGCAAATCACCCAGAGAAGAGTCGCAATGCTTCTGGGCTGTTAGCAAGAGCTTTCCTTGCTGACCCTTTTCACGTTGGAGATTAGCTGGACATTTGCCGGTTTAGTGCCTTGTTTCTTCTGCGCAGCTTGCACAAAGCTCATTGCGGCTTTCGCGGTTCGAGTTGTGCACCGCCGGAGCTCTGCGAGAAAGAGCGAGAGAAGAGCCGCGAAAGCTCCGAGTGCGGCCAGCTCGCGTGTAGCCGCGATGATGCGCTGTTCGCCGGTTGCAGGGCGACTGCCTTCTGCGCGGCTGCTTCCAAGTTGACGGTAACTGCCAGCGTGCTAGCTGTGTAGGACAGTGAAGAGGCTGACGCGTGTGTGTCCGTAGAGCTGCTAGAAAGCGTACGTGAAGAGCAGGAAGGGCTTTCAGAGCAGCCGGTTCTCGTCTTGCACAGTCGCCACACATCCGCACTTTTAGTGCCTCAGAACCCCGGACAGCTTGCAAAACACGGCTGTAACTGTCCCAGCGCAAGCTGTTCAGGAAAGCACAGAAACGCGATGTTCGCGTGCTTTTAGCGCTGTTCGCAAGAAGCCTCCGGAGCAGGCACTTCTCGTGCAGCAACAACCGTGCCTGCTACGATCTTTCCTAGCCTCTTTTCCTCCGGGCAGCCGGCTTGAGCTGATGTGAAGTGTTGGTGGGCAAATCACCCAGAGAAGAGTCGCAATGCTTCTGGGCTGTTAGCAAGAGCTTTCCTTGCTGACCCTTTTCACGTTGGAGATTAGCTGGACATTTGCCGGTTTAGTGCCTTGTTTCTTCTGCGCAGCTTGCACAAAGCTCATTGCGGCTTTCGCGGTTCGAGTTGTGCATCGCCGGAGCTCTGCGAGAAAGAGCGAGAGAAGAGCCGCGAAAGCTCCGAGTGCGGCCAGCTCGCGTGTAGCCGCGATGATGCGCTGTTCGCCGGTTGCAGGGCGACTGCCTTCTGCGCGGCTGCTTCCAAGTTGACGGTAACTGCCAGCGTGCTAGCTGTGTAGGACAGTGAAGAGGCTGACGCGTGTGTGTCCGTAGAGCTGCTAGAAAGAGTACGTGAAGAGCAGGAAGGGCTTTCAGAGCAGCCGGTTCTCGTCTTGCACAGTCGCCACACATCCGCACTTTTAGTGCCTCAGAACCCCGGACAGCTTGCAAAACACGGCTGTAACTGTCCCAGCGCAAGCTGTTCAGGAAAGCACAGAAACGCGATGTTCGCGTGCTTTTAGCGCTGTTCGCAAGAAGCCTCCGGAGCAGGCACTTCTCGTGCAGCAACAACCGTGCCTGCTACGATCTTTCCTAGCCTCTTTTCCTCCGGGCAGCCGGCTTGAGCTGATGTGAAGTGTTGGTGGGCAAATCACCCAGAGAAGAGTCGCAATGCTTCTGGGCTGTTAGCAAGAGCTTTCCTTGCTGACCCTTTTCACGTTGGAGATTAGCTGGACATTTGCCGGTTTAGTGCCTTGTTTCTTCTGCGCAGCTTGCACAAAGCTCATTGCGGCTTTCGCGGTTCGAGTTGTGCATCGCCGGAGCTCTGCGAGAAAGAGCGAGAGAAGAGCCGCGAAAGCTCCGAGTGCGGCCAGCTCGCGTGTAGCCGCGATGATGCGCTGTTCGCCGGTTGCAGGGCGACTGCCTTCTGCGCGGCTGCTTCCAAGTTGACGGTAACTGCCAGCGTGCTAGCTGTGTAGGACAGTGAAGAGGCTGACGCGTGTGTGTCCGTAGAGCTGCTAGAAAGCGTACGTGAAGAGCAGGAAGGGCTTTCAGAGCAGCCGGTTCTCGTCTTGCACAGTCGCCACACATCCGCACTTTTAGTGCCTCAGAACCCCGGACAGCTTGCAAAACACGGCTGTAACTGTCCCAGCGCAAGCTGTTCAGGAAAGCACAGAAACGCGATGTTCGCGTGCTTTTAGCGCTGTTCGCAAGAAGCCTCCGGAGCAGGCACTTCTCGTGCAGCAACAACCGTGCCTGCTACGATCTTTCCTAGCCTCTTTTCCTCCGGGCAGCCGGCTTGAGCTGATGTGAAGTGTTGGTGGGCAAATCACCCAGAGAAGAGTCGCAATGCTTCTGGGCTGTTAGCAAGAGCTTTCCTTGCTGACCCTTTTCACGTTGGAGATTAGCTGGACATTTGCCGGTTTAGTGCCTTGTTTCTTCTGCGCAGCTTGCACAAAGCTCATTGCGGCTTTCGCGGTTCGAGTTGTGCACCGCCGGAGCTCTGCGAGAAAGAGCGAGAGAAGAGCCGCGAAAGCTCCGAGTGCGGCCAGCTCGCGTGTAGCCGCGATGATGCGCTGTTCGCCGGTTGCAGGGCGACTGCCTTCTGCGCGGCTGCTTCCAAGTTGACGGTAACTGCCAGCGTGCTAGCTGTGTAGGACAGTGAAGAGGCTGACGCGTGTGTGTCCGTAGAGCTGCTAGAAAGCGTACGTGAAGAGCAGGAAGGGCTTTCAGAGCAGCCGGTTCTCGTCTTGCACAGTCGCCACACATCCGCACTTTTAGTGCCTCAGAACCCCGGACAGCTTGCAAAACACGGCTGTAACTGTCCCAGCGCAAGCTGTTCAGGAAAGCACAGAAACGCGATGTTCGCGTGCTTTTAGCGCTGTTCGCAAGAAGCCTCCGGAGCAGGCACTTCTCGTGCAGCAACAACCGTGCCTGCTACGATCTTTCCTAGCCTCTTTTCCTCCGGGCAGCCGGCTTGAGCTGATGTGAAGTGTTGGTGGGCAAATCACCCAGAGAAGAGTCGCAATGCTTCTGGGCTGTTAGCAAGAGCTTTCCTTGCTGACCCTTTTCACGTTGGAGATTAGCTGGACATTTGCCGGTTTAGTGCCTTGTTTCTTCTGCGCAGCTTGCACAAAGCTCATTGCGGCTTTCGCGGTTCGAGTTGTGCATCGCCGGAGCTCTGCGAGAAAGAGCGAGAGAAGAGCCGCGAAAGCTCTGAGTGCGGCCAGCTCGCGTGTAGCCGCGATGATGCGCTGTTCGCCGGTTGCAGGGCGACTGCCTTCTGCGCGGCTGCTTCCAAGTTGACGGTAACTGCCAGCGTGCTAGCTGTGTAGGACAGTGAAGAGGCTGACGCGTGTGTGTCCGTAGAGCTGCTAGAAAGCGTACGTGAAGAGCAGGAAGGGCTTTCAGAGCAGCCGGTTCTCGTCTTGGACAGTCGCCACACATCCGCACTTTTAGTGCCTCAGAACCCCGGACAGCTTGCAAAACACGGCTGTAACTGTCCCAGCGCAAGCTGTTCAGGAAAGCACAGAAACGCGATGTTCGCGTGCTTTTAGCGCTGTTCGCAAGAAGCCTCCGGAGCAGGCACTTCTCGTGCAGCAACAACCGTGCCTGCTACGATCTTTCCTAGCCTCTTTTCCTCCGGGCAGCCGGCTTGAGCTGATGTGAAGTGTTGGTGGGCAAATCACCCAGAGAAGAGTCGCAATGCTTCTGGGCTGTTAGCAAGAGCTTTCCTTGCTGACCCTTTTCACGTTGGAGATTAGCTGGACATTTGCCGGTTTAGTGCCTTGTTTCTTCTGCGCAGCTTGCACAAAGCTCATTGCGGCTTTCGCGGTTCGAGTTGTGCACCGCCGGAGCTCTGCGAGAAAGAGCGAGAGAAGAGCCGCGAAAGCTCCGAGTGCGGCCAGCTCGCGTGTAGCCGCGATGATGCGCTGTTCGCCGGTTGCAGGGCGACTGCCTTCTGCGCGGCTGCTTCCAAGTTGACGGTAACTGCCAGCGTGCTAGCTGTGTAGGACAGTGAAGAGGCTGACGCGTGTGTGTCCGTAGAGCTGCTAGAAAGCGTACGTGAAGAGCAGGAAGGGCTTTCAGAGCAGCCGGTTCTCGTCTTGCACAGTCGCCACACATCCGCACTTTTAGTGCCTCAGAACCCCGGACAGCTTGCAAAACACGGCTGTAACTGTCCCAGCGCAAGCTGTTCAGGAAAGCACAGAAACGCGATGTTCGCGTGCTTTTAGCGCTGTTCGCAAGAAGCCTCCGGAGCAGGCACTTCTCGTGCAGCAACAACCGTGCCTGCTACGATCTTTCCTAGCCTCTTTTCCTCCGGGCAGCCGGCTTGAGCTGATGTGAAGTGTTGGTGGGCAAATCACCCAGAGAAGAGTCGCAATGCTTCTGGGCTGTTAGCAAGAGCTTTCCTTGCTGACCCTTTTCACGTTGGAGATTAGCTGGACATTTGCCGGTTTAGTGCCTTGTTTCTTCTGCGCAGCTTGCACAAAGCTCATTGCGGCTTTCGCGGTTCGAGTTGTGCACCGCCGGAGCTCTGCGAGAAAGAGCGAGAGAAGAGCCGCGAAAGCTCCGAGTGCGGCCAGCTCGCGTGTAGCCGCGATGATGCGCTGTTCGCCGGTTGCAGGGCGACTGCCTTCTGCGCGGCTGCTTCCAAGTTGACGGTAACTGCCAGCGTGCTAGCTGTGTAGGACAGTGAAGAGGCTGACGCGTGTGTGTCCGTAGAGCTGCTAGAAAGCGTACGTGAAGAGCAGGAAGGGCTTTCAGAGCAGCCGGTTCTCGTCTTGGACAGTCGCCACACATCCGCACTTTTAGTGCCTCAGAACCCCGGACAGCTTGCAAAACACGGCTGTAACTGTCCCAGCGCAAGCTGTTCAGGAAAGCACAGAAACGCGATGTTCGCGTGCTTTTAGCGCTGTTCGCAAGAAGCCTCCGGAGCAGGCACTTCTCGTGCAGCAACAACCGTGCCTGCTACGATCTTTCCTAGCCTCTTTTCCTCCGGGCAGCCGGCTTGAGCTGATGTGAAGTGTTGGTGGGCAAATCACCCAGAGAAGAGTCGCAATGCTTCTGGGCTGTTAGCAAGAGCTTTCCTTGCTGACCCTTTTCACGTTGGAGATTAGCTGGACATTTGCCGGTTTAGTGCCTTGTTTCTTCTGCGCAGCTTGCACAAAGCTCATTGCGGCTTTCGCGGTTCGAGTTGTGCACCGCCGGAGCTCTGCGAGAAAGAGCGAGAGAAGAGCCGCGAAAGCTCCGAGTGCGGCCAGCTCGCGTGTAGCCGCGATGATGCGCTGTTCGCCGGTTGCAGGGCGACTGCCTTCTGCGCGGCTGCTTCCAAGTTGACGGTAACTGCCAGCGTGCTAGCTGTGTAGGACAGTGAAGAGGCTGACGCGTGTGTGTCCGTAGAGCTGCTAGAAAGCGTACGTGAAGAGCAGGAAGGGCTTTCAGAGCAGCCGGTTCTCGTCTTGCACAGTCGCCACACATCCGCACTTTTAGTGCCTCAGAACCCCGGACAGCTTGCAAAACACGGCTGTAACTGTCCCAGCGCAAGCTGTTCAGGAAAGCACAGAAACGCGATGTTCGCGTGCTTTTAGCGCTGTTCGCAAGAAGCCTCCGGAGCAGGCACTTCTCGTGCAGCAACAACCGTGCCTGCTACGATCTTTCCTAGCCTCTTTTCCTCCGGGCAGCCGGCTTGAGCTGATGTGAAGTGTTGGTGGGCAAATCACCCAGAGAAGAGTCGCAATGCTTCTGGGCTGTTAGCAAGAGCTTTCCTTGCTGACCCTTTTCACGTTGGAGATTAGCTGGACATTTGCCGGTTTAGTGCCTTGTTTCTTCTGCGCAGCTTGCACAAAGCTCATTGCGGCTTTCGCGGTTCGAGTTGTGCATCGCCGGAGCTCTGCGAGAAAGAGCGAGAGAAGAGCCGCGAAAGCTCCGAGTGCGGCCAGCTCGCGTGTAGCCGCGATGATGCGCTGTTCGCCGGTTGCAGGGCGACTGCCTTCTGCGCGGCTGCTTCCAAGTTGACGGTAACTGCCAGCGTGCTAGCTGTGTAGGACAGTGAAGAGGCTGACGCGTGTGTGTCCGTAGAGCTGCTAGAAAGAGTACGTGAAGAGCAGGAAGGGCTTTCAGAGCAGCCGGTTCTCGTCTTGCACAGTCGCCACACATCCGCACTTTTAGTGCCTCAGAACCCCGGACAGCTTGCAAAACACGGCTGTAACTGTCCCAGCGCAAGCTGTTCAGGAAAGCACAGAAACGCGATGTTCGCGTGCTTTTAGCGCTGTTCGCAAGAAGCCTCCGGAGCAGGCACTTCTCGTGCAGCAACAACCGTGCCTGCTACGATCTTTCCTAGCCTCTTTTCCTCCGGGCAGCCGGCTTGAGCTGATGTGAAGTGTTGGTGGGCAAATCACCCAGAGAAGAGTCGCAATGCTTCTGGGCTGTTAGCAAGAGCTTTCCTTGCTGACCCTTTTCACGTTGGAGATTAGCTGGACATTTGCCGGTTTAGTGCCTTGTTTCTTCTGCGCAGCTTGCACAAAGCTCATTGCGGCTTTCGCGGTTCGAGTTGTGCATCGCCGGAGCTCTGCGAGAAAGAGCGAGAGAAGAGCCGCGAAAGCTCCGAGTGCGGCCAGCTCGCGTGTAGCCGCGATGATGCGCTGTTCGCCGGTTGCAGGGCGACTGCCTTCTGCGCGGCTGCTTCCAAGTTGACGGTAACTGCCAGCGTGCTAGCTGTGTAGGACAGTGAAGAGGCTGACGCGTGTGTGTCCGTAGAGCTGCTAGAAAGCGTACGTGAAGAGCAGGAAGGGCTTTCAGAGCAGCCGGTTCTCGTCTTGCACAGTCGCCACACATCCGCACTTTTAGTGCCTCAGAACCCCGGACAGCTTGCAAAACACGGCTGTAACTGTCCCAGCGCAAGCTGTTCAGGAAAGCACAGAAACGCGATGTTCGCGTGCTTTTAGCGCTGTTCGCAAGAAGCCTCCGGAGCAGGCACTTCTCGTGCAGCAACAACCGTGCCTGCTACGATCTTTCCTAGCCTCTTTTCCTCCGGGCAGCCGGCTTGAGCTGATGTGAAGTGTTGGTGGGCAAATCACCCAGAGAAGAGTCGCAATGCTTCTGGGCTGTTAGCAAGAGCTTTCCTTGCTGACCCTTTTCACGTTGGAGATTAGCTGGACATTTGCCGGTTTAGTGCCTTGTTTCTTCTGCGCAGCTTGCACAAAGCTCATTGCGGCTTTCGCGGTTCGAGTTGTGCACCGCCGGAGCTCTGCGAGAAAGAGCGAGAGAAGAGCCGCGAAAGCTCCGAGTGCGGCCAGCTCGCGTGTAGCCGCGATGATGCGCTGTTCGCCGGTTGGAGGGCGACTGCCTTCTGCGCGGCTGCTTCCAAGTTGACGGTAACTGCCAGCGTGCTAGCTGTGTAGGACAGTGAAGAGGCTGACGCGTGTGTGTCCGTAGAGCTGCTAGAAAGCGTACGTGAAGAGCAGGAAGGGCTTTCAGAGCAGCCGGTTCTCGTCTTGCACAGTCGCCACACATCCGCACTTTTAGTGCCTCAGAACCCCGGACAGCTTGCAAAACACGGCTGTAACTGTCCCAGCGCAAGCTGTTCAGGAAAGCACAGAAACGCGATGTTCGCGTGCTTTTAGCGCTGTTCGCAAGAAGCCTCCGGAGCAGGCACTTCTCGTGCAGCAACAACCGTGCCTGCTACGATCTTTCCTAGCCTCTTTTCCTCCGGGCAGCCGGCTTGAGCTGATGTGAAGTGTTGGTGGGCAAATCACCCAGAGAAGAGTCGCAATGCTTCTGGGCTGTTAGCAAGAGCTTTCCTTGCTGACCCTTTTCACGTTGGAGATTAGCTGGACATTTGCCGGTTTAGTGCCTTGTTTCTTCTGCGCAGCTTGCACAAAGCTCATTGCGGCTTTCGCGGTTCGAGTTGTGCATCGCCGGAGCTCTGCGAGAAAGAGCGAGAGAAGAGCCGCGAAAGCTCCGAGTGCGGCCAGCTCGCGTGTAGCCGCGATGATGCGCTGTTCGCCGGTTGCAGGGCGACTGCCTTCTGCGCGGCTGCTTCCAAGTTGACGGTAACTGCCAGCGTGCTAGCTGTGTAGGACAGTGAAGAGGCTGACGCGTGTGTGTCCGTAGAGCTGCTAGAAAGCGTACGTGAAGAGCAGGAAGGGCTTTCAGAGCAGCCGGTTCTCGTCTTGGACAGTCGCCACACATCCGCACTTTTAGTGCCTCAGAACCCCGGACAGCTTGCAAAACACGGCTGTAACTGTCCCAGCGCAAGCTGTTCAGGAAAGCACAGAAACGCGATGTTCGCGTGCTTTTAGCGCTGTTCGCAAGAAGCCTCCGGAGCAGGCACTTCTCGTGCAGCAACAACCGTGCCTGCTACGATCTTTCCTAGCCTCTTTTCCTCCGGGCAGCCGGCTTGAGCTGATGTGAAGTGTTGGTGGGCAAATCACCCAGAGAAGAGTCGCAATGCTTCTGGGCTGTTAGCAAGAGCTTTCCTTGCTGACCCTTTTCACGTTGGAGATTAGCTGGACATTTGCCGGTTTAGTGCCTTGTTTCTTCTGCGCAGCTTGCACAAAGCTCATTGCGGCTTTCGCGGTTCGAGTTGTGCACCGCCGGAGCTCTGCGAGAAAGAGCGAGAGAAGAGCCGCGAAAGCTCCGAGTGCGGCCAGCTCGCGTGTAGCCGCGATGATGCGCTGTTCGCCGGTTGCAGGGCGACTGCCTTCTGCGCGGCTGCTTCCAAGTTGACGGTAACTGCCAGCGTGCTAGCTGTG
This sequence comes from Chlamydotis macqueenii, assembly GCF_036417535.1. NCBI lineage: Eukaryota > Metazoa > Chordata > Aves > Otidiformes > Otididae > Chlamydotis > Chlamydotis macqueenii. The sequence continues at coordinate 29,672 of NW_028239231.1, forward strand.
TAGGACAGTGAAGAGGCTGACGCGTGTGTGTCCGTAGAGCTGCTAGAAAGCGTACGTGAAGAGCAGGAAGGGCTTTCAGAGCAGCCGGTTCTCGTCTTGCACAGTCGCCACACATCCGCACTTTTAGTGCCTCAGAACCCCGGACAGCTTGCAAAACACGGCTGTAACTGTCCCAGCGCAAGCTGTTCAGGAAAGCACAGAAACGCGATGTTCGCGTGCTTTTAGCGCTGTTCGCAAGAAGCCTCCGGAGCAGGCACTTCTCGTGCAGCAACAACCGTGCCTGCTACGATCTTTCCTAGCCTCTTTTCCTCCGGGCAGCCGGCTTGAGCTGATGTGAAGTGTTGGTGGGCAAATCACCCAGAGAAGAGTCGCAATGCTTCTGGGCTGTTAGCAAGAGCTTTCCTTGCTGACCCTTTTCACGTTGGAGATTAGCTGGACATTTGCCGGTTTAGTGCCTTGTTTCTTCTGCGCAGCTTGCACAAAGCTCATTGCGGCTTTCGCGGTTCGAGTTGTGCATCGCCGGAGCTCTGCGAGAAAGAGCGAGAGAAGAGCCGCGAAAGCTCCGAGTGCGGCCAGCTCGCGTGTAGCCGCGATGATGCGCTGTTCGCCGGTTGCAGGGCGACTGCCTTCTGCGCGGCTGCTTCCAAGTTGACGGTAACTGCCAGCGTGCTAGCTGTGTAGGACAGTGAAGAGGCTGACGCGTGTGTGTCCGTAGAGCTGCTAGAAAGCGTACGTGAAGAGCAGGAAGGGCTTTCAGAGCAGCCGGTTCTCGTCTTGCACAGTCGCCACACATCCGCACTTTTAGTGCCTCAGAACCCCGGACAGCTTGCAAAACACGGCTGTAACTGTCCCAGCGCAAGCTGTTCAGGAAAGCACAGAAACGCGATGTTCGCGTGCTTTTAGCGCTGTTCGCAAGAAGCCTCCGGAGCAGGCACTTCTCGTGCAGCAACAACCGTGCCTGCTACGATCTTTCCTAGCCTCTTTTCCTCCGGGCAGCCGGCTTGAGCTGATGTGAAGTGTTGGTGGGCAAATCACCCAGAGAAGAGTCGCAATGCTTCTGGGCTGTTAGCAAGAGCTTTCCTTGCTGACCCTTTTCACGTTGGAGATTAGCTGGACATTTGCCGGTTTAGTGCCTTGTTTCTTCTGCGCAGCTTGCACAAAGCTCATTGCGGCTTTCGCGGTTCGAGTTGTGCATCGCCGGAGCTCTGCGAGAAAGAGCGAGAGAAGAGCCGCGAAAGCTCCGAGTGCGGCCAGCTCGCGTGTAGCCGCGATGATGCGCTGTTCGCCGGTTGCAGGGCGACTGCCTTCTGCGCGGCTGCTTCCAAGTTGACGGTAACTGCCAGCGTGCTAGCTGTGTAGGACAGTGAAGAGGCTGACGCGTGTGTGTCCGTAGAGCTGCTAGAAAGCGTACGTGAAGAGCAGGAAGGGCTTTCAGAGCAGCCGGTTCTCGTCTTGCACAGTCGCCACACATCCGCACTTTTAGTGCCTCAGAACCCCGGACAGCTTGCAAAACACGGCTGTAACTGTCCCAGCGCAAGCTGTTCAGGAAAGCACAGAAACGCGATGTTCGCGTGCTTTTAGCGCTGTTCGCAAGAAGCCTCCGGAGCAGGCACTTCTCGTGCAGCAACAACCGTGCCTGCTACGATCTTTCCTAGCCTCTTTTCCTCCGGGCAGCCGGCTTGAGCTGATGTGAAGTGTTGGTGGGCAAATCACCCAGAGAAGAGTCGCAATGCTTCTGGGCTGTTAGCAAGAGCTTTCCTTGCTGACCCTTTTCACGTTGGAGATTAGCTGGACATTTGCCGGTTTAGTGCCTTGTTTCTTCTGCGCAGCTTGCACAAAGCTCATTGCGGCTTTCGCGGTTCGAGTTGTGCACCGCCGGAGCTCTGCGAGAAAGAGCGAGAGAAGAGCCGCGAAAGCTCCGAGTGCGGCCAGCTCGCGTGTAGCCGCGATGATGCGCTGTTCGCCGGTTGCAGGGCGACTGCCTTCTGCGCGGCTGCTTCCAAGTTGACGGTAACTGCCAGCGTGCTAGCTGTGTAGGACAGTGAAGAGGCTGACGCGTGTGTGTCCGTAGAGCTGCTAGAAAGCGTACGTGAAGAGCAGGAAGGGCTTTCAGAGCAGCCGGTTCTCGTCTTGGACAGTCGCCACACATCCGCACTTTTAGTGCCTCAGAACCCCGGACAGCTTGCAAAACACGGCTGTAACTGTCCCAGCGCAAGCTGTTCAGGAAAGCACAGAAACGCGATGTTCGCGTGCTTTTAGCGCTGTTCGCAAGAAGCCTCCGGAGCAGGCACTTCTCGTGCAGCAACAACCGTGCCTGCTACGATCTTTCCTAGCCTCTTTTCCTCCGGGCAGCCGGCTTGAGCTGATGTGAAGTGTTGGTGGGCAAATCACCCAGAGAAGAGTCGCAATGCTTCTGGGCTGTTAGCAAGAGCTTTCCTTGCTGACCCTTTTCACGTTGGAGATTAGCTGGACATTTGCCGGTTTAGTGCCTTGTTTCTTCTGCGCAGCTTGCACAAAGCTCATTGCGGCTTTCGCGGTTCGAGTTGTGCACCGCCGGAGCTCTGCGAGAAAGAGCGAGAGAAGAGCCGCGAAAGCTCCGAGTGCGGCCAGCTCGCGTGTAGCCGCGATGATGCGCTGTTCGCCGGTTGCAGGGCGACTGCCTTCTGCGCGGCTGCTTCCAAGTTGACGGTAACTGCCAGCGTGCTAGCTGTGTAGGACAGTGAAGAGGCTGACGCGTGTGTGTCCGTAGAGCTGCTAGAAAGCGTACGTGAAGAGCAGGAAGGGCTTTCAGAGCAGCCGGTTCTCGTCTTGGACAGTCGCCACACATCCGCACTTTTAGTGCCTCAGAACCCCGGACAGCTTGCAAAACACGGCTGTAACTGTCCCAGCGCAAGCTGTTCAGGAAAGCACAGAAACGCGATGTTCGCGTGCTTTTAGCGCTGTTCGCAAGAAGCCTCCGGAGCAGGCACTTCTCGTGCAGCAACAACCGTGCCTGCTACGATCTTTCCTAGCCTCTTTTCCTCCGGGCAGCCGGCTTGAGCTGATGTGAAGTGTTGGTGGGCAAATCACCCAGAGAAGAGTCGCAATGCTTCTGGGCTGTTAGCAAGAGCTTTCCTTGCTGACCCTTTTCACGTTGGAGATTAGCTGGACATTTGCCGGTTTAGTGCCTTGTTTCTTCTGCGCAGCTTGCACAAAGCTCATTGCGGCTTTCGCGGTTCGAGTTGTGCATCGCCGGAGCTCTGCGAGAAAGAGCGAGAGAAGAGCCGCGAAAGCTCCGAGTGCGGCCAGCTCGCGTGTAGCCGCGATGATGCGCTGTTCGCCGGTTGCAGGGCGACTGCCTTCTGCGCGGCTGCTTCCAAGTTGACGGTAACTGCCAGCGTGCTAGCTGTGTAGGACAGTGAAGAGGCTGACGCGTGTGTGTCCGTAGAGCTGCTAGAAAGCGTACGTGAAGAGCAGGAAGGGCTTTCAGAGCAGCCGGTTCTCGTCTTGCACAGTCGCCACACATCCGCACTTTTAGTGCCTCAGAACCCCGGACAGCTTGCAAAACACGGCTGTAACTGTCCCAGCGCAAGCTGTTCAGGAAAGCACAGAAACGCGATGTTCGCGTGCTTTTAGCGCTGTTCGCAAGAAGCCTCCGGAGCAGGCACTTCTCGTGCAGCAACAACCGTGCCTGCTACGATCTTTCCTAGCCTCTTTTCCTCCGGGCAGCCGGCTTGAGCTGATGTGAAGTGTTGGTGGGCAAATCACCCAGAGAAGAGTCGCAATGCTTCTGGGCTGTTAGCAAGAGCTTTCCTTGCTGACCCTTTTCACGTTGGAGATTAGCTGGACATTTGCCGGTTTAGTGCCTTGTTTCTTCTGCGCAGCTTGCACAAAGCTCATTGCGGCTTTCGCGGTTCGAGTTGTGCATCGCCGGAGCTCTGCGAGAAAGAGCGAGAGAAGAGCCGCGAAAGCTCCGAGTGCGGCCAGCTCGCGTGTAGCCGCGAATGTGCGCTGTTCGCCGGTTGCAGGGCGACTGCCTTCTGCGCGGCTGCTTCCAAGTTGACGGTAACTGCCAGCGTGCTAGCTGTGTAGGACAGTGAAGAGGCTGACGCGTGTGTGTCCGTAGAGCTGCTAGAAAGCGTACGTGAAGAGCAGGAAGGGCTTTCAGAGCAGCCGGTTCTCGTCTTGCACAGTCGCCACACATCCGCACTTTTAGTGCCTCAGAACCCCGGACAGCTTGCAAAACACGGCTGTAACTGTCCCAGCGCAAGCTGTTCAGGAAAGCACAGAAACGCGATGTTCGCGTGCTTTTAGCGCTGTTCGCAAGAAGCCTCCGGAGCAGGCACTTCTCGTGCAGCAACAACCGTGCCTGCTACGATCTTTCCTAGCCTCTTTTCCTCCGGGCAGCCGGCTTGAGCTGATGTGAAGTGTTGGTGGGCAAATCACCCAGAGAAGAGTCGCAATGCTTCTGGGCTGTTAGCAAGAGCTTTCCTTGCTGACCCTTTTCACGTTGGAGATTAGCTGGACATTTGCCGGTTTAGTGCCTTGTTTCTTCTGCGCAGCTTGCACAAAGCTCATTGCGGCTTTCGCGGTTCGAGTTGTGCATCGCCGGAGCTCTGCGAGAAAGAGCGAGAGAAGAGCCGCGAAAGCTCCGAGTGCGGCCAGCTCGCGTGTAGCCGCGATGATGCGCTGTTCGCCGGTTGCAGGGCGACTGCCTTCTGCGCGGCTGCTTCCAAGTTGACGGTAACTGCCAGCGTGCTAGCTGTGTAGGACAGTGAAGAGGCTGACGCGTGTGTGTCCGTAGAGCTGCTAGAAAGCGTACGTGAAGAGCAGGAAGGGCTTTCAGAGCAGCCGGTTCTCGTCTTGCACAGTCGCCACACATCCGCACTTTTAGTGCCTCAGAACCCCGGACAGCTTGCAAAACACGGCTGTAACTGTCCCAGCGCAAGCTGTTCAGGAAAGCACAGAAACGCGATGTTCGCGTGCTTTTAGCGCTGTTCGCAAGAAGCCTCCGGAGCAGGCACTTCTCGTGCAGCAACAACCGTGCCTGCTACGATCTTTCCTAGCCTCTTTTCCTCCGGGCAGCCGGCTTGAGCTGATGTGAAGTGTTGGTGGGCAAATCACCCAGAGAAGAGTCGCAATGCTTCTGGGCTGTTAGCAAGAGCTTTCCTTGCTGACCCTTTTCACGTTGGAGATTAGCTGGACATTTGCCGGTTTAGTGCCTTGTTTCTTCTGCGCAGCTTGCACAAAGCTCATTGCGGCTTTCGCGGTTCGAGTTGTGCATCGCCGGAGCTCTGCGAGAAAGAGCGAGAGAAGAGCCGCGAAAGCTCCGAGTGCGGCCAGCTCGCGTGTAGCCGCGATGATGCGCTGTTCGCCGGTTGCAGGGCGACTGCCTTCTGCGCGGCTGCTTCCAAGTTGACGGTAACTGCCAGCGTGCTAGCTGTGTAGGACAGTGAAGAGGCTGACGCGTGTGTGTCCGTAGAGCTGCTAGAAAGCGTACGTGAAGAGCAGGAAGGGCTTTCAGAGCAGCCGGTTCTCGTCTTGCACAGTCGCCACACATCCGCACTTTTAGTGCCTCAGAACCCCGGACAGCTTGCAAAACACGGCTGTAACTGTCCCAGCGCAAGCTGTTCAGGAAAGCACAGAAACGCGATGTTCGCGTGCTTTTAGCGCTGTTCGCAAGAAGCCTCCGGAGCAGGCACTTCTCGTGCAGCAACAACCGTGCCTGCTACGATCTTTCCTAGCCTCTTTTCCTCCGGGCAGCCGGCTTGAGCTGATGTGAAGTGTTGGTGGGCAAATCACCCAGAGAAGAGTCGCAATGCTTCTGGGCTGTTAGCAAGAGCTTTCCTTGCTGACCCTTTTCACGTTGGAGATTAGCTGGACATTTGCCGGTTTAGTGCCTTGTTTCTTCTGCGCAGCTTGCACAAAGCTCATTGCGGCTTTCGCGGTTCGAGTTGTGCATCGCCGGAGCTCTGCGAGAAAGAGCGAGAGAAGAGCCGCGAAAGCTCTGAGTGCGGCCAGCTCGCGTGTAGCCGCGATGATGCGCTGTTCGCCGGTTGCAGGGCGACTGCCTTCTGCGCGGCTGCTTCCAAGTTGACGGTAACTGCCAGCGTGCTAGCTGTGTAGGACAGTGAAGAGGCTGACGCGTGTGTGTCCGTAGAGCTGCTAGAAAGCGTACGTGAAGAGCAGGAAGGGCTTTCAGAGCAGCCGGTTCTCGTCTTGGACAGTCGCCACACATCCGCACTTTTAGTGCCTCAGAACCCCGGACAGCTTGCAAAACACGGCTGTAACTGTCCCAGCGCAAGCTGTTCAGGAAAGCACAGAAACGCGATGTTCGCGTGCTTTTAGCGCTGTTCGCAAGAAGCCTCCGGAGCAGGCACTTCTCGTGCAGCAACAACCGTGCCTGCTACGATCTTTCCTAGCCTCTTTTCCTCCGGGCAGCCGGCTTGAGCTGATGTGAAGTGTTGGTGGGCAAATCACCCAGAGAAGAGTCGCAATGCTTCTGGGCTGTTAGCAAGAGCTTTCCTTGCTGACCCTTTTCACGTTGGAGATTAGCTGGACATTTGCCGGTTTAGTGCCTTGTTTCTTCTGCGCAGCTTGCACAAAGCTCATTGCGGCTTTCGCGGTTCGAGTTGTGCATCGCCGGAGCTCTGCGAGAAAGAGCGAGAGAAGAGCCGCGAAAGCTCCGAGTGCGGCCAGCTCGCGTGTAGCCGCGATGATGCGCTGTTCGCCGGTTGCAGGGCGACTGCCTTCTGCGCGGCTGCTTCCAAGTTGACGGTAACTGCCAGCGTGCTAGCTGTGTAGGACAGTGAAGAGGCTGACGCGTGTGTGTCCGTAGAGCTGCTAGAAAGCGTACGTGAAGAGCAGGAAGGGCTTTCAGAGCAGCCGGTTCTCGTCTTGCACAGTCGCCACACATCCGCACTTTTAGTGCCTCAGAACCCCGGACAGCTTGCAAAACACGGCTGTAACTGTCCCAGCGCAAGCTGTTCAGGAAAGCACAGAAACGCGATGTTCGCGTGCTTTTAGCGCTGTTCGCAAGAAGCCTCCGGAGCAGGCACTTCTCGTGCAGCAACAACCGTGCCTGCTACGATCTTTCCTAGCCTCTTTTCCTCCGGGCAGCCGGCTTGAGCTGATGTGAAGTGTTGGTGGGCAAATCACCCAGAGAAGAGTCGCAATGCTTCTGGGCTGTTAGCAAGAGCTTTCCTTGCTGAGCCTTTTCACGTTGGAGATTAGCTGGACATTTGCCGGTTTAGTGCCTTGTTTCTTCTGCGCAGCTTGCACAAAGCTCATTGCGGCTTTCGCGGTTCGAGTTGTGCACCGCCGGAGCTCTGCGAGAAAGAGCGAGAGAAGAGCCGCGAAAGCTCCGAGTGCGGCCAGCTCGCGTGTAGCCGCGATGATGCGCTGTTCGCCGGTTGCAGGGCGACTGCCTTCTGCGCGGCTGCTTCCAAGTTGACGGTAACTGCCAGCGTGCTAGCTGTGTAGGACAGTGAAGAGGCTGACGCGTGTGTGTCCGTAGAGCTGCTAGAAAGCGTACGTGAAGAGCAGGAAGGGCTTTCAGAGCAGCCGGTTCTCGTCTTGGACAGTCGCCACACATCCGCACTTTTAGTGCCTCAGAACCCCGGACAGCTTGCAAAACACGGCTGTAACTGTCCCAGCGCAAGCTGTTCAGGAAAGCACAGAAACGCGATGTTCGCGTGCTTTTAGCGCTGTTCGCAAGAAGCCTCCGGAGCAGGCACTTCTCGTGCAGCAACAACCGTGCCTGCTACGATCTTTCCTAGCCTCTTTTCCTCCGGGCAGCCGGCTTGAGCTGATGTGAAGTGTTGGTGGGCAAATCACCCAGAGAAGAGTCGCAATGCTTCTGGGCTGTTAGCAAGAGCTTTCCTTGCTGACCCTTTTCACGTTGGAGATTAGCTGGACATTTGCCGGTTTAGTGCCTTGTTTCTTCTGCGCAGCTTGCACAAAGCTCATTGCGGCTTTCGCGGTTCGAGTTGTGCATCGCCGGAGCTCTGCGAGAAAGAGCGAGAGAAGAGCCGCGAAAGCTCCGAGTGCGGCCAGCTCGCGTGTAGCCGCGATGATGCGCTGTTCGCCGGTTGCAGGGCGACTGCCTTCTGCGCGGCTGCTTCCAAGTTGACGGTAACTGCCAGCGTGCTAGCTGTGTAGGACAGTGAAGAGGCTGACGCGTGTGTGTCCGTAGAGCTGCTAGAAAGCGTACGTGAAGAGCAGGAAGGGCTTTCAGAGCAGCCGGTTCTCGTCTTGCACAGTCGCCACACATCCGCACTTTTAGTGCCTCAGAACCCCGGACAGCTTGCAAAACACGGCTGTAACTGTCCCAGCGCAAGCTGTTCAGGAAAGCACAGAAACGCGATGTTCGCGTGCTTTTAGCGCTGTTCGCAAGAAGCCTCCGGAGCAGGCACTTCTCGTGCAGCAACAACCGTGCCTGCTACGATCTTTCCTAGCCTCTTTTCCTCCGGGCAGCCGGCTTGAGCTGATGTGAAGTGTTGGTGGGCAAATCACCCAGAGAAGAGTCGCAATGCTTCTGGGCTGTTAGCAAGAGCTTTCCTTGCTGACCCTTTTCACGTTGGAGATTAGCTGGACATTTGCCGGTTTAGTGCCTTGTTTCTTCTGCGCAGCTTGCACAAAGCTCATTGCGGCTTTCGCGGTTCGAGTTGTGCACCGCCGGAGCTCTGCGAGAAAGAGCGAGAGAAGAGCCGCGAAAGCTCCGAGTGCGGCCAGCTCGCGTGTAGCCGCGATGATGCGCTGTTCGCCGGTTGCAGGGCGACTGCCTTCTGCGCGGCTGCTTCCAAGTTGACGGTAACTGCCAGCGTGCTAGCTGTGTAGGACAGTGAAGAGGCTGACGCGTGTGTGTCCGTAGAGCTGCTAGAAAGCGTACGTGAAGAGCAGGAAGGGCTTTCAGAGCAGCCGGTTCTCGTCTTGGACAGTCGCCACACATCCGCACTTTTAGTGCCTCAGAACCCCGGACAGCTTGCAAAACACGGCTGTAACTGTCCCAGCGCAAGCTGTTCAGGAAAGCACAGAAACGCGATGTTCGCGTGCTTTTAGCGCTGTTCGCAAGAAGCCTCCGGAGCAGGCACTTCTCGTGCAGCAACAACCGTGCCTGCTACGATCTTTCCTAGCCTCTTTTCCTCCGGGCAGCCGGCTTGAGCTGATGTGAAGTGTTGGTGGGCAAATCACCCAGAGAAGAGTCGCAATGCTTCTGGGCTGTTAGCAAGAGCTTTCCTTGCTGACCCTTTTCACGTTGGAGATTAGCTGGACATTTGCCGGTTTAGTGCCTTGTTTCTTCTGCGCAGCTTGCACAAAGCTCATTGCGGCTTTCGCGGTTCGAGTTGTGCACCGCCGGAGCTCTGCGAGAAAGAGCGAGAGAAGAGCCGCGAAAGCTCCGAGTGCGGCCAGCTCGCGTGTAGCCGCGATGATGCGCTGTTCGCCGGTTGCAGGGCGACTGCCTTCTGCGCGGCTGCTTCCAAGTTGACGGTAACTGCCAGCGTGCTAGCTGTGTAGGACAGTGAAGAGGCTGACGCGTGTGTGTCCGTAGAGCTGCTAGAAAGCGTACGTGAAGAGCAGGAAGGGCTTTCAGAGCAGCCGGTTCTCGTCTTGCACAGTCGCCACACATCCGCACTTTTAGTGCCTCAGAACCCCGGACAGCTTGCAAAACACGGCTGTAACTGTCCCAGCGCAAGCTGTTCAGGAAAGCACAGAAACGCGATGTTCGCGTGCTTTTAGCGCTGTTCGCAAGAAGCCTCCGGAGCAGGCACTTCTCGTGCAGCAACAACCGTGCCTGCTACGATCTTTCCTAGCCTCTTTTCCTCCGGGCAGCCGGCTTGAGCTGATGTGAAGTGTTGGTGGGCAAATCACCCAGAGAAGAGTCGCAATGCTTCTGGGCTGTTAGCAAGAGCTTTCCTTGCTGACCCTTTTCACGTTGGAGATTAGCTGGACATTTGCCGGTTTAGTGCCTTGTTTCTTCTGCGCAGCTTGCACAAAGCTCATTGCGGCTTTCGCGGTTCGAGTTGTGCACCGCCGGAGCTCTGCGAGAAAGAGCGAGAGAAGAGCCGCGAAAGCTCCGAGTGCGGCCAGCTCGCGTGTAGCCGCGATGATGCGCTGTTCGCCGGTTGCAGGGCGACTGCCTTCTGCGCGGCTGCTTCCAAGTTGACGGTAACTGCCAGCGTGCTAGCTGTGTAGGACAGTGAAGAGGCTGACGCGTGTGTGTCCGTAGAGCTGCTAGAAAGCGTACGTGAAGAGCAGGAAGGGCTTTCAGAGCAGCCGGTTCTCGTCTTGCACAGTCGCCACACATCCGCACTTTTAGTGCCTCAGAACCCCGGACAGCTTGCAAAACACGGCTGTAACTGTCCCAGCGCAAGCTGTTCAGGAAAGCACAGAAACGCGATGTTCGCGTGCTTTTAGCGCTGTTCGCAAGAAGCCTCCGGAGCAGGCACTTCTCGTGCAGCAACAACCGTGCCTGCTACGATCTTTCCTAGCCTCTTTTCCTCCGGGCAGCCGGCTTGAGCTGATGTGAAGTGTTGGTGGGCAAATCACCCAGAGAAGAGTCGCAATGCTTCTGGGCTGTTAGCAAGAGCTTTCCTTGCTGACCCTTTTCACGTTGGAGATTAGCTGGACATTTGCCGGTTTAGTGCCTTGTTTCTTCTGCGCAGCTTGCACAAAGCTCATTGCGGCTTTCGCGGTTCGAGTTGTGCATCGCCGGAGCTCTGCGAGAAAGAGCGAGAGAAGAGCCGCGAAAGCTCCGAGTGCGGCCAGCTCGCGTGTAGCCGCGATGATGCGCTGTTCGCCGGTTGCAGGGCGACTGCCTTCTGCGCGGCTGCTTCCAAGTTGACGGTAACTGCCAGCGTGCTAGCTGTGTAGGACAGTGAAGAGGCTGACGCGTGTGTGTCCGTAGAGCTGCTAGAAAGCGTACGTGAAGAGCAGGAAGGGCTTTCAGAGCAGCCGGTTCTCGTCTTGCACAGTCGCCACACATCCGCACTTTTAGTGCCTCAGAACCCCGGACAGCTTGCAAAACACGGCTGTAACTGTCCCAGCGCAAGCTGTTCAGGAAAGCACAGAAACGCGATGTTCGCGTGCTTTTAGCGCTGTTCGCAAGAAGCCTCCGGAGCAGGCACTTCTCGTGCAGCAACAACCGTGCCTGCTACGATCTTTCCTAGCCTCTTTTCCTCCGGGCAGCCGGCTTGAGCTGATGTGAAGTGTTGGTGGGCAAATCACCCAGAGAAGAGTCGCAATGCTTCTGGGCTGTTAGCAAGAGCTTTCCTTGCTGACCCTTTTCACGTTGGAGATTAGCTGGACATTTGCCGGTTTAGTGCCTTGTTTCTTCTGCGCAGCTTGCACAAAGCTCATTGCGGCTTTCGCGGTTCGAGTTGTGCACCGCCGGAGCTCTGCGAGAAAGAGCGAGAGAAGAGCCGCGAAAGCTCCGAGTGCGGCCAGCTCGCGTGTAGCCGCGATGATGCGCTGTTCGCCGGTTGCAGGGCGACTGCCTTCTGCGCGGCTGCTTCCAAGTTGACGGTAACTGCCAGCGTGCTAGCTGTGTAGGACAGTGAAGAGGCTGACGCGTGTGTGTCCGTAGAGCTGCTAGAAAGCGTACGTGAAGAGCAGGAAGGGCTTTCAGAGCAGCCGGTTCTCGTCTTGCACAGTCGCCACACATCCGCACTTTTAGTGCCTCAGAACCCCGGACAGCTTGCAAAACACGGCTGTAACTGTCCCAGCGCAAGCTGTTCAGGAAAGCACAGAAACGCGATGTTCGCGTGCTTTTAGCGCTGTTCGCAAGAAGCCTCCGGAGCAGGCACTTCTCGTGCAGCAACAACCGTGCCTGCTACGATCTTTCCTAGCCTCTTTTCCTCCGGGCAGCCGGCTTGAGCTGATGTGAAGTGTTGGTGGGCAAATCACCCAGAGAAGAGTCGCAATGCTTCTGGGCTGTTAGCAAGAGCTTTCCTTGCTGACCCTTTTCACGTTGGAGATTAGCTGGACATTTGCCGGTTTAGTGCCTTGTTTCTTCTGCGCAGCTTGCACAAAGCTCATTGCGGCTTTCGCGGTTCGAGTTGTGCACCGCCGGAGCTCTGCGAGAAAGAGCGAGAGAAGAGCCGCGAAAGCTCCGAGTGCGGCCAGCTCGCGTGTAGCCGCGATGATGCGCTGTTCGCCGGTTGCAGGGCGACTGCCTTCTGCGCGGCTGCTTCCAAGTTGACGGTAACTGCCAGCGTGCTAGCTGTGTAGGACAGTGAAGAGGCTGACGCGTGTGTGTCCGTAGAGCTGCTAGAAAGCGTACGTGAAGAGCAGGAAGGGCTTTCAGAGCAGCCGGTTCTCGTCTTGCACAGTCGCCACACATCCGCACTTTTAGTGCCTCAGAACCCCGGACAGCTTGCAAAACACGGCTGTAACTGTCCCAGCGCAAGCTGTTCAGGAAAGCACAGAAACGCGATGTTCGCGTGCTTTTAGCGCTGTTCGCAAGAAGCCTCCGGAGCAGGCACTTCTCGTGCAGCAACAACCGTGCCTGCTACGATCTTTCCTAGCCTCTTTTCCTCCGGGCAGCCGGCTTGAGCTGATGTGAAGTGTTGGTGGGCAAATCACCCAGAGAAGAGTCGCAATGCTTCTGGGCTGTTAGCAAGAGCTTTCCTTGCTGACCCTTTTCACGTTGGAGATTAGCTGGACATTTGCCGGTTTAGTGCCTTGTTTCTTCTGCGCAGCTTGCACAAAGCTCATTGCGGCTTTCGCGGTTCGAGTTGTGCATCGCCGGAGCTCTGCGAGAAAGAGCGAGAGAAGAGCCGCGAAAGCTCCGAGTGCGGCCAGCTCGCGTGTAGCCGCGATGATGCGCTGTTCGCCGGTTGCAGGGCGACTGCCTTCTGCGCGGCTGCTTCCAAGTTGACGGTAACTGCCAGCGTGCTAGCTGTGTAGGACAGTGAAGAGGCTGACGCGTGTGTGTCCGTAGAGCTGCTAGAAAGCGTACGTGAAGAGCAGGAAGGGCTTTCAGAGCAGCCGGTTCTCGTCTTGCACAGTCGCCACACATCCGCACTTTTAGTGCCTCAGAACCCCGGACAGCTTGCAAAACACGGCTGTAACTGTCCCAGCGCAAGCTGTTCAGGAAAGCACAGAAACGCGATGTTCGCGTGCTTTTAGCGCTGTTCGCAAGAAGCCTCCGGAGCAGGCACTTCTCGTGCAGCAACAACCGTGCCTGCTACGATCTTTCCTAGCCTCTTTTCCTCCGGGCAGCCGGCTTGAGCTGATGTGAAGTGTTGGTGGGCAAATCACCCAGAGAAGAGTCGCAATGCTTCTGGGCTGTTAGCAAGAGCTTTCCTTGCTGACCCTTTTCACGTTGGAGATTAGCTGGACATTTGCCGGTTTAGTGCCTTGTTTCTTCTGCGCAGCTTGCACAAAGCTCATTGCGGCTTTCGCGGTTCGAGTTGTGCACCGCCGGAGCTCTGCGAGAAAGAGCGAGAGAAGAGCCGCGAAAGCTCCGAGTGCGGCCAGCTCGCGTGTAGCCGCGATGATGCGCTGTTCGCCGGTTGCAGGGCGACTGCCTTCTGCGCGGCTGCTTCCAAGTTGACGGTAACTGCCAGCGTGCTAGCTGTGTAGGACAGTGAAGAGGCTGACGCGTGTGTGTCCGTAGAGCTGCTAGAAAGCGTACGTGAAGAGCAGGAAGGGCTTTCAGAGCAGCCGGTTCTCGTCTTGCACAGTCGCCACACATCCGCACTTTTAGTGCCTCAGAACCCCGGACAGCTTGCAAAACACGGCTGTAACTGTCCCAGCGCAAGCTGTTCAGGAAAGCACAGAAACGCGATGTTCGCGTGCTTTTAGCGCTGTTCGCAAGAAGCCTCCGGAGCAGGCACTTCTCGTGCAGCAACAACCGTGCCTGCTACGATCTTTCCTAGCCTCTTTTCCTCCGGGCAGCCGGCTTGAGCTGATGTGAAGTGTTGGTGGGCAAATCACCCAGAGAAGAGTCGCAATGCTTCTGGGCTGTTAGCAAGAGCTTTCCTTGCTGACCCTTTTCACGTTGGAGATTAGCTGGACATTTGCCGGTTTAGTGCCTTGTTTCTTCTGCGCAGCTTGCACAAAGCTCATTGCGGCTTTCGCGGTTCGAGTTGTGCACCGCCGGAGCTCTGCGAGAAAGAGCGAGAGAAGAGCCGCGAAAGCTCCGAGTGCGGCCAGCTCGCGTGTAGCCGCGATGATGCGCTGTTCGCCGGTTGCAGGGCGACTGCCTTCTGCGCGGCTGCTTCCAAGTTGACGGTAACTGCCAGCGTGCTAGCTGTGTAGGACAGTGAAGAGGCTGACGCGTGTGTGTCCGTAGAGCTGCTAGAAAGCGTACGTGAAGAGCAGGAAGGGCTTTCAGAGCAGCCGGTTCTCGTCTTGCACAGTCGCCACACATCCGCACTTTTAGTGCCTCAGAACCCCGGACAGCTTGCAAAACACGGCTGTAACTGTCCCAGCGCAAGCTGTTCAGGAAAGCACAGAAACGCGATGTTCGCGTGCTTTTAGCGCTGTTCGCAAGAAGCCTCCGGAGCAGGCACTTCTCGTGCAGCAACAACCGTGCCTGCTACGATCTTTCCTAGCCTCTTTTCCTCCGGGCAGCCGGCTTGAGCTGATGTGAAGTGTTGGTGGGCAAATCACCCAGAGAAGAGTCGCAATGCTTCTGGGCTGTTAGCAAGAGCTTTCCTTGCTGACCCTTTTCACGTTGGAGATTAGCTGGACATTTGCCGGTTTAGTGCCTTGTTTCTTCTGCGCAGCTTGCACAAAGCTCATTGCGGCTTTCGCGGTTCGAGTTGTGCATCGCCGGAGCTCTGCGAGAAAGAGCGAGAGAAGAGCCGCGAAAGCTCCGAGTGCGGCCAGCTCGCGTGTAGCCGCGATGATGCGCTGTTCGCCGGTTGCAGGGCGACTGCCTTCTGCGCGGCTGCTTCCAAGTTGACGGTAACTGCCAGCGTGCTAGCTGTGTAGGACAGTGAAGAGGCTGACGCGTGTGTGTCCGTAGAGCTGCTAGAAAGCGTACGTGAAGAGCAGGAAGGGCTTTCAGAGCAGCCGGTTCTCGTCTTGCACAGTCGCCACACATCCGCACTTTTAGTGCCTCAGAACCCCGGACAGCTTGCAAAACACGGCTGTAACTGTCCCAGCGCAAGCTGTTCAGGAAAGCACAGAAACGCGATGTTCGCGTGCTTTTAGCGCTGTTCGCAAGAAGCCTCCGGAGCAGGCACTTCTCGTGCAGCAACAACCGTGCCTGCTACGATCTTTCCTAGCCTCTTTTCCTCCGGGCAGCCGGCTTGAGCTGATGTGAAGTGTTGGTGGGCAAATCACCCAGAGAAGAGTCGCAATGCTTCTGGGCTGTTAGCAAGAGCTTTCCTTGCTGACCCTTTTCACGTTGGAGATTAGCTGGACATTTGCCGGTTTAGTGCCTTGTTTCTTCTGCGCAGCTTGCACAAAGCTCATTGCGGCTTTCGCGGTTCGAGTTGTGCATCGCCGGAGCTCTGCGAGAAAGAGCGAGAGAAGAGCCGCGAAAGCTCCGAGTGCGGCCAGCTCGCGTGTAGCCGCGATGATGCGCTGTTCGCCGGTTGCAGGGCGACTGCCTTCTGCGCGGCTGCTTCCAAGTTGACGGTAACTGCCAGCGTGCTAGCTGTGTAGGACAGTGAAGAGGCTGACGCGTGTGTGTCCGTAGAGCTGCTAGAAAGCGTACGTGAAGAGCAGGAAGGGCTTTCAGAGCAGCCGGTTCTCGTCTTGCACAGTCGCCACACATCCGCACTTTTAGTGCCTCAGAACCCCGGACAGCTTGCAAAACACGGCTGTAACTGTCCCAGCGCAAGCTGTTCAGGAAAGCACAGAAACGCGATGTTCGCGTGCTTTTAGCGCTGTTCGCAAGAAGCCTCCGGAGCAGGCACTTCTCGTGCAGCAACAACCGTGCCTGCTACGATCTTTCCTAGCCTCTTTTCCTCCGGGCAGCCGGCTTGAGCTGATGTGAAGTGTTGGTGGGCAAATCACCCAGAGAAGAGTCGCAATGCTTCTGGGCTGTTAGCAAGAGCTTTCCTTGCTGACCCTTTTCACGTTGGAGATTAGCTGGACATTTGCCGGTTTAGTGCCTTGTTTCTTCTGCGCAGCTTGCACAAAGCTCATTGCGGCTTTCGCGGTTCGAGTTGTGCACCGCCGGAGCTCTGCGAGAAAGAGCGAGAGAAGAGCCGCGAAAGCTCCGAGTGCGGCCAGCTCGCGTGTAGCCGCGATGATGCGCTGTTCGCCGGTTGCAGGGCGACTGCCTTCTGCGCGGCTGCTTCCAAGTTGACGGTAACTGCCAGCGTGCTAGCTGTGTAGGACAGTGAAGAGGCTGACGCGTGTGTGTCCGTAGAGCTGCTAGAAAGCGTACGTGAAGAGCAGGAAGGGCTTTCAGAGCAGCCGGTTCTCGTCTTGGACAGTCGCCACACATCCGCACTTTTAGTGCCTCAGAACCCCGGACAGCTTGCAAAACACGGCTGTAACTGTCCCAGCGCAAGCTGTTCAGGAAAGCACAGAAACGCGATGTTCGCGTGCTTTTAGCGCTGTTCGCAAGAAGCCTCCGGAGCAGGCACTTCTCGTGCAGCAACAACCGTGCCTGCTACGATCTTTCCTAGCCTCTTTTCCTCCGGGCAGCCGGCTTGAGCTGATGTGAAGTGTTGGTGGGCAAATCACCCAGAGAAGAGTCGCAATGCTTCTGGGCTGTTAGCAAGAGCTTTCCTTGCTGACCCTTTTCACGTTGGAGATTAGCTGGACATTTGCCGGTTTAGTGCCTTGTTTCTTCTGCGCAGCTTGCACAAAGCTCATTGCGGCTTTCGCGGTTCGAGTTGTGCACCGCCGGAGCTCTGCGAGAAAGAGCGAGAGAAGAGCCGCGAAAGCTCCGAGTGCGGCCAGCTCGCGTGTAGCCGCGATGATGCGCTGTTCGCCGGTTGCAGGGCGACTGCCTTCTGCGCGGCTGCTTCCAAGTTGACGGTAACTGCCAGCGTGCTAGCTGTGTAGGACAGTGAAGAGGCTGACGCGTGTGTGTCCGTAGAGCTGCTAGAAAGCGTACGTGAAGAGCAGGAAGGGCTTTCAGAGCAGCCGGTTCTCGTCTTGCACAGTCGCCACACATCCGCACTTTTAGTGCCTCAGAACCCCGGACAGCTTGCAAAACACGGCTGTAACTGTCCCAGCGCAAGCTGTTCAGGAAAGCACAGAAACGCGATGTTCGCGTGCTTTTAGCGATGTTCGCAAGAAGCCTCCGGAGCAGGCACTTCTCGTGCAGCAACAACCGTGCCTGCTACGATCTTTCCTAGCCTCTTTTCCTCCGGGCAGCCGGCTTGAGCTGATGTGAAGTGTTGGTGGGCAAATCACCCAGAGAAGAGTCGCAATGCTTCTGGGCTGTTAGCAAGAGCTTTCCTTGCTGACCCTTTTCACGTTGGAGATTAGCTGGACATTTGCCGGTTTAGTGCCTTGTTTCTTCTGCGCAGCTTGCACAAAGCTCATTGCGGCTTTCGCGGTTCGAGTTGTGCACCGCCGGAGCTCTGCGAGAAAGAGCGAGAGAAGAGCCGCGAAAGCTCCGAGTGCGGCCAGCTCGCGTGTAGCCGCGATGATGCGCTGTTCGCCGGTTGCAGGGCGACTGCCTTCTGCGCGGCTGCTTCCAAGTTGACGGTAACTGCCAGCGTGCTAGCTGTGTAGGACAGTGAAGAGGCTGACGCGTGTGTGTCCGTAGAGCTGCTAGAAAGCGTACGTGAAGAGCAGGAAGGGCTTTCAGAGCAGCCGGTTCTCGTCTTGCACAGTCGCCACACATCCGCACTTTTAGTGCCTCAGAACCCCGGACAGCTTGCAAAACACGGCTGTAACTGTCCCAGCGCAAGCTGTTCAGGAAAGCACAGAAACGCGATGTTCGCGTGCTTTTAGCGCTGTTCGCAAGAAGCCTCCGGAGCAGGCACTTCTCGTGCAGCAACAACCGTGCCTGCTACGATCTTTCCTAGCCTCTTTTCCTCCGGGCAGCCGGCTTGAGCTGATGTGAAGTGTTGGTGGGCAAATCACCCAGAGAAGAGTCGCAATGCTTCTGGGCTGTTAGCAAGAGCTTTCCTTGCTGACCCTTTTCACGTTGGAGATTAGCTGGACATTTGCCGGTTTAGTGCCTTGTTTCTTCTGCGCAGCTTGCACAAAGCTCATTGCGGCTTTCGCGGTTCGAGTTGTGCACCGCCGGAGCTCTGCGAGAAAGAGCGAGAGAAGAGCCGCGAAAGCTCCGAGTGCGGCCAGCTCGCGTGTAGCCGCGATGATGCGCTGTTCGCCGGTTGCAGGGCGACTGCCTTCTGCGCGGCTGCTTCCAAGTTGACGGTAACTGCCAGCGTGCTAGCTGTGTAGGACAGTGAAGAGGCTGACGCGTGTGTGTCCGTAGAGCTGCTAGAAAGCGTACGTGAAGAGCAGGAAGGGCTTTCAGAGCAGCCGGTTCTCGTCTTGCACAGTCGCCACACATCCGCACTTTTAGTGCCTCAGAACCCCGGACAGCTTGCAAAACACGGCTGTAACTGTCCCAGCGCAAGCTGTTCAGGAAAGCACAGAAACGCGATGTTCGCGTGCTTTTAGCGCTGTTCGCAAGAAGCCTCCGGAGCAGGCACTTCTCGTGCAGCAACAACCGTGCCTGCTACGATCTTTCCTAGCCTCTTTTCCTCCGGGCAGCCGGCTTGAGCTGATGTGAAGTGTTGGTGGGCAAATCACCCAGAGAAGAGTCGCAATGCTTCTGGGCTGTTAGCAAGAGCTTTCCTTGCTGACCCTTTTCACGTTGGAGATTAGCTGGACATTTGCCGGTTTAGTGCCTTGTTTCTTCTGCGCAGCTTGCACAAAGCTCATTGCGGCTTTCGCGGTTCGAGTTGTGCATCGCCGGAGCTCTGCGAGAAAGAGCGAGAGAAGAGCCGCGAAAGCTCCGAGTGCGGCCAGCTCGCGTGTAGCCGCGATGATGCGCTGTTCGCCGGTTGCAGGGCGACTGCCTTCTGCGCGGCTGCTTCCAAGTTGACGGTAACTGCCAGCGTGCTAGCTGTGTAGGACAGTGAAGAGGCTGACGCGTGTGTGTCCGTAGAGCTGCTAGAAAGAGTACGTGAAGAGCAGGAAGGGCTTTCAGAGCAGCCGGTTCTCGTCTTGCACAGTCGCCACACATCCGCACTTTTAGTGCCTCAGAACCCCGGACAGCTTGCAAAACACGGCTGTAACTGTCCCAGCGCAAGCTGTTCAGGAAAGCACAGAAACGCGATGTTCGCGTGCTTTTAGCGCTGTTCGCAAGAAGCCTCCGGAGCAGGCACTTCTCGTGCAGCAACAACCGTGCCTGCTACGATCTTTCCTAGCCTCTTTTCCTCCGGGCAGCCGGCTTGAGCTGATGTGAAGTGTTGGTGGGCAAATCACCCAGAGAAGAGTCGCAATGCTTCTGGGCTGTTAGCAAGAGCTTTCCTTGCTGACCCTTTTCACGTTGGAGATTAGCTGGACATTTGCCGGTTTAGTGCCTTGTTTCTTCTGCGCAGCTTGCACAAAGCTCATTGCGGCTTTCGCGGTTCGAGTTGTGCATCGCCGGAGCTCTGCGAGAAAGAGCGAGAGAAGAGCCGCGAAAGCTCCGAGTGCGGCCAGCTTGCGTGTAGCCGCGATGATGCGCTGTTCGCCGGTTGCAGGGCGACTGCCTTCTGCGCGGCTGCTTCCAAGTTGACGGTAACTGCCAGCGTGCTAGCTGTGTAGGACAGTGAAGAGGCTGACGCGTGTGTGTCCGTAGAGCTGCTAGAAAGCGTACGTGAAGAGCAGGAAGGGCTTTCAGAGCAGCCGGTTCTCGTCTTGCACAGTCGCCACACATCCGCACTTTTAGTGCCTCAGAACCCCGGACAGCTTGCAAAACACGGCTGTAACTGTCCCAGCGCAAGCTGTTCAGGAAAGCACAGAAACGCGATGTTCGCGTGCTTTTAGCGCTGTTCGCAAGAAGCCTCCGGAGCAGGCACTTCTCGTGCAGCAACAACCGTGCCTGCTACGATCTTTCCTAGCCTCTTTTCCTCCGGGCAGCCGGCTTGAGCTGATGTGAAGTGTTGGTGGGCAAATCACCCAGAGAAGAGTCGCAATGCTTCTGGGCTGTTAGCAAGAGCTTTCCTTGCTGACCCTTTTCACGTTGGAGATTAGCTGGACATTTGCCGGTTTAGTGCCTTGTTTCTTCTGCGCAGCTTGCACAAAGCTCATTGCGGCTTTCGCGGTTCGAGTTGTGCACCGCCGGAGCTCTGCGAGAAAGAGCGAGAGAAGAGCCGCGAAAGCTCCGAGTGCGGCCAGCTCGCGTGTAGCCGCGATGATGCGCTGTTCGCCGGTTGCAGGGCGACTGCCTTCTGCGCGGCTGCTTCCAAGTTGACGGTAACTGCCAGCGTGCTAGCTGTGTAGGACAGTGAAGAGGCTGACGCGTGTGTGTCCGTAGAGCTGCTAGAAAGCGTACGTGAAGAGCAGGAAGGGCTTTCAGAGCAGCCGGTTCTCGTCTTGCACAGTCGCCACACATCCGCACTTTTAGTGCCTCAGAACCCCGGACAGCTTGCAAAACACGGCTGTAACTGTCCCAGCGCAAGCTGTTCAGGAAAGCACAGAAACGCGATGTTCGCGTGCTTTTAGCGCTGTTCGCAAGAAGCCTCCGGAGCAGGCACTTCTCGTGCAGCAACAACCGTGCCTGCTACGATCTTTCCTAGCCTCTTTTCCTCCGGGCAGCCGGCTTGAGCTGATGTGAAGTGTTGGTGGGCAAATCACCCAGAGAAGAGTCGCAATGCTTCTGGGCTGTTAGCAAGAGCTTTCCTTGCTGACCCTTTTCACGTTGGAGATTAGCTGGACATTTGCCGGTTTAGTGCCTTGTTTCTTCTGCGCAGCTTGCACAAAGCTCATTGCGGCTTTCGCGGTTCGAGTTGTGCATCGCCGGAGCTCTGCGAGAAAGAGCGAGAGAAGAGCCGCGAAAGCTCCGAGTGCGGCCAGCTCGCGTGTAGCCGCGATGATGCGCTGTTCGCCGGTTGCAGGGCGACTGCCTTCTGCGCGGCTGCTTCCAAGTTGACGGTAACTGCCAGCGTGCTAGCTGTGTAGGACAGTGAAGAGGCTGACGCGTGTGTGTCCGTAGAGCTGCTAGAAAGCGTACGTGAAGAGCAGGAAGGGCTTTCAGAGCAGCCGGTTCTCGTCTTGCACAGTCGCCACACATCCGCACTTTTAGTGCCTCAGAACCCCGGACAGCTTGCAAAACACGGCTGTAACTGTCCCAGCGCAAGCTGTTCAGGAAAGCACAGAAACGCGATGTTCGCGTGCTTTTAGCGCTGTTCGCAAGAAGCCTCCGGAGCAGGCACTTCTCGTGCAGCAACAACCGTGCCTGCTACGATCTTTCCTAGCCTCTTTTCCTCCGGGCAGCCGGCTTGAGCTGATGTGAAGTGTTGGTGGGCAAATCACCCAGAGAAGAGTCGCAATGCTTCTGGGCTGTTAGCAAGAGCTTTCCTTGCTGACCCTTTTCACGTTGGAGATTAGCTGGACATTTGCCGGTTTAGTGCCTTGTTTCTTCTGCGCAGCTTGCACAAAGCTCATTGCGGCTTTCGCGGTTCGAGTTGTGCACCGCCGGAGCTCTGCGAGAAAGAGCGAGAGAAGAGCCGCGAAAGCTCCGAGTGCGGCCAGCTCGCGTGTAGCCGCGATGATGCGCTGTTCGCCGGTTGCAGGGCGACTGCCTTCTGCGCGGCTGCTTCCAAGTTGACGGTAACTGCCAGCGTGCTAGCTGTGTAGGACAGTGAAGAGGCTGACGCGTGTGTGTCCGTAGAGCTGCTAGAAAGCGTACGTGAAGAGCAGGAAGGGCTTTCAGAGCAGCCGGTTCTCGTCTTGCACAGTCGCCACACATCCGCACTTTTAGTGCCTCAGAACCCCGGACAGCTTGCAAAACACGGCTGTAACTGTCCCAGCGCAAGCTGTTCAGGAAAGCACAGAAACGCGATGTTCGCGTGCTTTTAGCGCTGTTCGCAAGAAGCCTCCGGAGCAGGCACTTCTCGTGCAGCAACAACCGTGCCTGCTACGATCTTTCCTAGCCTCTTTTCCTCCGGGCAGCCGGCTTGAGCTGATGTGAAGTGTTGGTGGGCAAATCACCCAGAGAAGAGTCGCAATGCTTCTGGGCTGTTAGCAAGAGCTTTCCTTGCTGACCCTTTTCACGTTGGAGATTAGCTGGACATTTGCCGGTTTAGTGCCTTGTTTCTTCTGCGCAGCTTGCACAAAGCTCATTGCGGCTTTCGCGGTTCGAGTTGTGCATCGCCGGAGCTCTGCGAGAAAGAGCGAGAGAAGAGCCGCGAAAGCTCCGAGTGCGGCCAGCTCGCGTGTAGCCGCGATGATGCGCTGTTCGCCGGTTGCAGGGCGACTGCCTTCTGCGCGGCTGCTTCCAAGTTGACGGTAACTGCCAGCGTGCTAGCTGTGTAGGACAGTGAAGAGGCTGACGCGTGTGTGTCCGTAGAGCTGCTAGAAAGCGTACGTGAAGAGCAGGAAGGGCTTTCAGAGCAGCCGGTTCTCGTCTTGCACAGTCGCCACACATCCGCACTTTTAGTGCCTCAGAACCCCGGACAGCTTGCAAAACACGGCTGTAACTGTCCCAGCGCAAGCTGTTCAGGAAAGCACAGAAACGCGATGTTCGCGTGCTTTTAGCGCTGTTCGCAAGAAGCCTCCGGAGCAGGCACTTCTCGTGCAGCAACAACCGTGCCTGCTACGATCTTTCCTAGCCTCTTTTCCTCCGGGCAGCCGGCTTGAGCTGATGTGAAGTGTTGGTGGGCAAATCACCCAGAGAAGAGTCGCAATGCTTCTGGGCTGTTAGCAAGAGCTTTCCTTGCTGACCCTTTTCACGTTGGAGATTAGCTGGACATTTGCCGGTTTAGTGCCTTGTTTCTTCTGCGCAGCTTGCACAAAGCTCATTGCGGCTTTCGCGGTTCGAGTTGTGCACCGCCGGAGCTCTGCGAGAAAGAGCGAGAGAAGAGCCGCGAAAGCTCCGAGTGCGGCCAGCTCGCGTGTAGCCGCGATGATGCGCTGTTCGCCGGTTGCAGGGCGACTGCCTTCTGCGCGGCTGCTTCCAAGTTGACGGTAACTGCCAGCGTGCTAGCTGTGTAGGACAGTGAAGAGGCTGACGCGTGTGTGTCCGTAGAGCTGCTAGAAAGCGTACGTGAAGAGCAGGAAGGGCTTTCAGAGCAGCCGGTTCTCGTCTTGCACAGTCGCCACACATCCGCACTTTTAGTGCCTCAGAACCCCGGACAGCTTGCAAAACACGGCTGTAACTGTCCCAGCGCAAGCTGTTCAGGAAAGCACAGAAACGCGATGTTCGCGTGCTTTTAGCGCTGTTCGCAAGAAGCCTCCGGAGCAGGCACTTCTCGTGCAGCAACAACCGTGCCTGCTACGATCTTTCCTAGCCTCTTTTCCTCCGGGCAGCCGGCTTGAGCTGATGTGAAGTGTTGGTGGGCAAATCACCCAGAGAAGAGTCGCAATGCTTCTGGGCTGTTAGCAAGAGCTTTCCTTGCTGACCCTTTTCACGTTGGAGATTAGCTGGACATTTGCCGGTTTAGTGCCTTGTTTCTTCTGCGCAGCTTGCACAAAGCTCATTGCGGCTTTCGCGGTTCGAGTTGTGCATCGCCGGAGCTCTGCGAGAAAGAGCGAGAGAAGAGCCGCGAAAGCTCCGAGTGCGGCCAGCTCGCGTGTAGCCGCGATGATGCGCTGTTCGCCGGTTGCAGGGCGACTGCCTTCTGCGCGGCTGCTTCCAAGTTGACGGTAACTGCCAGCGTGCTAGCTGTGTAGGACAGTGAAGAGGCTGACGCGTGTGTGTCCGTAGAGCTGCTAGAAAGCGTACGTGAAGAGCAGGAAGGGCTTTCAGAGCAGCCGGTTCTCGTCTTGCACAGTCGCCACACATCCGCACTTTTAGTGCCTCAGAACCCCGGACAGCTTGCAAAACACGGCTGTAACTGTCCCAGCGCAAGCTGTTCAGGAAAGCACAGAAACGCGATGTTCGCGTGCTTTTAGCGCTGTTCGCAAGAAGCCTCCGGAGCAGGCACTTCTCGTGCAGCAACAACCGTGCCTGCTACGATCTTTCCTAGCCTCTTTTCCTCCGGGCAGCCGGCTTGAGCTGATGTGAAGTGTTGGTGGGCAAATCACCCAGAGAAGAGTCGCAATGCTTCTGGGCTGTTAGCAAGAGCTTTCCTTGCTGACCCTTTTCACGTTGGAGATTAGCTGGACATTTGCCGGTTTAGTGCCTTGTTTCTTCTGCGCAGCTTGCACAAAGCTCATTGCGGCTTTCGCGGTTCGAGTTGTGCATCGCCGGAGCTCTGCGAGAAAGAGCGAGAGAAGAGCCGCGAAAGCTCCGAGTGCGGCCAGCTCGCGTGTAGCCGCGATGATGCGCTGTTCGCCGGTTGCAGGGCGACTGCCTTCTGCGCGGCTGCTTCCAAGTTGACGGTAACTGCCAGCGTGCTAGCTGTGTAGGACAGTGAAGAGGCTGACGCGTGTGTGTCCGTAGAGCTGCTAGAAAGCGTACGTGAAGAGCAGGAAGGGCTTTCAGAGCAGCCGGTTCTCGTCTTGCACAGTCGCCACACATCCGCACTTTTAGTGCCTCAGAACCCCGGACAGCTTGCAAAACACGGCTGTAACTGTCCCAGCGCAAGCTGTTCAGGAAAGCACAGAAACGCGATGTTCGCGTGCTTTTAGCGCTGTTCGCAAGAAGCCTCCGGAGCAGGCACTTCTCGTGCAGCAACAACCGTGCCTGCTACGATCTTTCCTAGCCTCTTTTCCTCCGGGCAGCCGGCTTGAGCTGATGTGAAGTGTTGGTGGGCAAATCACCCAGAGAAGAGTCGCAATGCTTCTGGGCTGTTAGCAAGAGCTTTCCTTGCTGACCCTTTTCACGTTGGAGATTAGCTGGACATTTGCCGGTTTAGTGCCTTGTTTCTTCTGCGCAGCTTGCACAAAGCTCATTGCGGCTTTCGCGGTTCGAGTTGTGCATCGCCGGAGCTCTGCGAGAAAGAGCGAGAGAAGAGCCGCGAAAGCTCCGAGTGCGGCCAGCTCGCGTGTAGCCGCGATGATGCGCTGTTCGCCGGTTGCAGGGCGACTGCCTTCTGCGCGGCTGCTTCCAAGTTGACGGTAACTGCCAGCGTGCTAGCTGTGTAGGACAGTGAAGAGGCTGACGCGTGTGTGTCCGTAGAGCTGCTAGAAAGCGTACGTGAAGAGCAGGAAGGGCTTTCAGAGCAGCCGGTTCTCGTCTTGCACAGTCGCCACACATCCGCACTTTTAGTGCCTCAGAACCCCGGACAGCTTGCAAAACACGGCTGTAACTGTCCCAGCGCAAGCTGTTCAGGAAAGCACAGAAACGCGATGTTCGCGTGCTTTTAGCGCTGTTCGCAAGAAGCCTCCGGAGCAGGCACTTCTCGTGCAGCAACAACCGTGCCTGCTACGATCTTTCCTAGCCTCTTTTCCTCCGGGCAGCCGGCTTGAGCTGATGTGAAGTGTTGGTGGGCAAATCACCCAGAGAAGAGTCGCAATGCTTCTGGGCTGTTAGCAAGAGCTTTCCTTGCTGACCCTTTTCACGTTGGAGATTAGCTGGACATTTGCCGGTTTAGTGCCTTGTTTCTTCTGCGCAGCTTGCACAAAGCTCATTGCGGCTTTCGCGGTTCGAGTTGTGCACCGCCGGAGCTCTGCGAGAAAGAGCGAGAGAAGAGCCGCGAAAGCTCCGAGTGCGGCCAGCTCGCGTGTAGCCGCGATGATGCGCTGTTCGCCGGTTGCAGGGCGACTGCCTTCTGCGCGGCTGCTTCCAAGTTGACGGTAACTGTCAGCGTGCTAGCTGTGTAGGACAGTGAAGAGGCTGACGCGTGTGTGTCCGTAGAGCTGCTAGAAAGCGTACGTGAAGAGCAGGAAGGGCTTTCAGAGCAGCCGGTTCTCGTCTTGCACAGTCGCCACACATCCGCACTTTTAGTGCCTCAGAACCCCGGACAGCTTGCAAAACACGGCTGTAACTGTCCCAGCGCAAGCTGTTCAGGAAAGCACAGAAACGCGATGTTCGCGTGCTTTTAGCGCTGTTCGCAAGAAGCCTCCGGAGCAGGCACTTCTCGTGCAGCAACAACCGTGCCTGCTACGATCTTTCCTAGCCTCTTTTCCTCCGGGCAGCCGGCTTGAGCTGATGTGAAGTGTTGGTGGGCAAATCACCCAGAGAAGAGTCGCAATGCTTCTGGGCTGTTAGCAAGAGCTTTCCTTGCTGACCCTTTTCACGTTGGAGATTAGCTGGATATTTGCCGGTTTAGTGCCTTGTTTCTTCTGCGCAGCTTGCACAAAGCTCATTGCGGCTTTCGCGGTTCGAGTTGTGCATCGCCGGAGCTCTGCGAGAAAGAGCGAGAGAAGAGCCGCGAAAGCTCCGAGTGCGGCCAGCTCGCGTGTAGCCGCGATGATGCGCTGTTCGCCGGTTGCAGGGCGACTGCCTTCTGCGCGGCTGCTTCCAAGTTGACGGTAACTGCCAGCGTGCTAGCTGTGTAGGACAGTGAAGAGGCTGACGCGTGTGTGTCCGTAGAGCTGCTAGAAAGCGTACGTGAAGAGCAGGAAGGGCTTTCAGAGCAGCCGGTTCTCGTCTTGCACAGTCGCCACACATCCGCACTTTTAGTGCCTCAGAACCCCGGACAGCTTGCAAAACACGGCTGTAACTGTCCCAGCGCAAGCTGTTCAGGAAAGCACAGAAACGCGATGTTCGCGTGCTTTTAGCGCTGTTCGCAAGAAGCCTCCGGAGCAGGCACTTCTCGTGCAGCAACAACCGTGCCTGCTACGATCTTTCCTAGCCTCTTTTCCTCCGGGCAGCCGGCTTGAGCTGATGTGAAGTGTTGGTGGGCAAATCACCCAGAGAAGAGTCGCAATGCTTCTGGGCTGTTAGCAAGAGCTTTCCTTGCTGACCCTTTTCACGTTGGAGATTAGCTGGACATTTGCCGGTTTAGTGCCTTGTTTCTTCTGCGCAGCTTGCACAAAGCTCATTGCGGCTTTCGCGGTTCGAGTTGTGCACCGCCGGAGCTCTGCGAGAAAGAGCGAGAGAAGAGCCGCGAAAGCTCCGAGTGCGGCCAGCTCGCGTGTAGCCGCGATGATGCGCTGTTCGCCGGTTGCAGGGCGACTGCCTTCTGCGCGGCTGCTTCCAAGTTGACGGTAACTGCCAGCGTGCTAGCTGTGTAGGACAGTGAAGAGGCTGACGCGTGTGTGTCCGTAGAGCTGCTAGAAAGCGTACGTGAAGAGCAGGAAGGGCTTTCAGAGCAGCCGGTTCTCGTCTTGCACAGTCGCCACACATCCGCACTTTTAGTGCCTCAGAACCCCGGACAGCTTGCAAAACACGGCTGTAACTGTCCCAGCGCAAGCTGTTCAGGAAAGCACAGAAACGCGATGTTCGCGTGCTTTTAGCGCTGTTCGCAAGAAGCCTCCGGAGCAGGCACTTCTCGTGCAGCAACAACCGTGCCTGCTACGATCTTTCCTAGCCTCTTTTCCTCCGGGCAGCCGGCTTGAGCTGATGTGAAGTGTTGGTGGGCAAATCACCCAGAGAAGAGTCGCAATGCTTCTGGGCTGTTAGCAAGAGCTTTCCTTGCTGACCCTTTTCACGTTGGAGATTAGCTGGACATTTGCCGGTTTAGTGCCTTGTTTCTTCTGCGCAGCTTGCACAAAGCTCATTGCGGCTTTCGCGGTTCGAGTTGTGCATCGCCGGAGCTCTGCGAGAAAGAGCGAGAGAAGAGCCGCGAAAGCTCCGAGTGCGGCCAGCTCGCGTGTAGCCGCGATGATGCGCTGTTCGCCGGTTGCAGGGCGACTGCCTTCTGCGCGGCTGCTTCCAAGTTGACGGTAACTGCCAGCGTGCTAGCTGTGTAGGACAGTGAAGAGGCTGACGCGTGTGTGTCCGTAGAGCTGCTAGAAAGCGTACGTGAAGAGCAGGAAGGGCTTTCAGAGCAGCCGGTTCTCGTCTTGCACAGTCGCCACACATCCGCACTTTTAGTGCCTCAGAACCCCGGACAGCTTGCAAAACACGGCTGTAACTGTCCCAGCGCAAGCTGTTCAGGAAAGCACAGAAACGCGATGTTCGCGTGCTTTTAGCGCTGTTCGCAAGAAGCCTCCGGAGCAGGCACTTCTCGTGCAGCAACAACCGTGCCTGCTACGATCTTTCCTAGCCTCTTTTCCTCCGGGCAGCCGGCTTGAGCTGATGTGAAGTGTTGGTGGGCAAATCACCCAGAGAAGAGTCGCAATGCTTCTGGGCTGTTAGCAAGAGCTTTCCTTGCTGACCCTTTTCACGTTGGAGATTAGCTGGACATTTGCCGGTTTAGTGCCTTGTTTCTTCTGCGCAGCTTGCACAAAGCTCATTGCGGCTTTCGCGGTTCGAGTTGTGCATCGCCGGAGCTCTGCGAGAAAGAGCGAGAGAAGAGCCGCGAAAGCTCCGAGTGCGGCCAGCTCGCGTGTAGCCGCGATGATGCGCTGTTCGCCGGTTGCAGGGCGACTGCCTTCTGCGCGGCTGCTTCCAAGTTGACGGTAACTGCCAGCGTGCTAGCTGTGTAGGACAGTGAAGAGGCTGACGCGTGTGTGTCCGTAGAGCTGCTAGAAAGCGTACGTGAAGAGCAGGAAGGGCTTTCAGAGCAGCCGGTTCTCGTCTTGCACAGTCGCCACACATCCGCACTTTTAGTGCCTCAGAACCCCGGACAGCTTGCAAAACACGGCTGTAACTGTCCCAGCGCAAGCTGTTCAGGAAAGCACAGAAACGCGATGTTCGCGTGCTTTTAGCGCTGTTCGCAAGAAGCCTCCGGAGCAGGCACTTCTCGTGCAGCAACAACCGTGCCTGCTACGATCTTTCCTAGCCTCTTTTCCTCCGGGCAGCCGGCTTGAGCTGATGTGAAGTGTTGGTGGGCAAATCACCCAGAGAAGAGTCGCAATGCTTCTGGGCTGTTAGCAAGAGCTTTCCTTGCTGACCCTTTTCACGTTGGAGATTAGCTGGACATTTGCCGGTTTAGTGCCTTGTTTCTTCTGCGCAGCTTGCACAAAGCTCATTGCGGCTTTCGCGGTTCGAGTTGTGCACCGCCGGAGCTCTGCGAGAAAGAGCGAGAGAAGAGCCGCGAAAGCTCCGAGTGCGGCCAGCTCGCGTGTAGCCGCGATGATGCGCTGTTCGCCGGTTGCAGGGCGACTGCCTTCTGCGCGGCTGCTTCCAAGTTGACGGTAACTGCCAGCGTGCTAGCTGTGTAGGACAGTGAAGAGGCTGACGCGTGTGTGTCCGTAGAGCTGCTAGAAAGCGTACGTGAAGAGCAGGAAGGGCTTTCAGAGCAGCCGGTTCTCGTCTTGGACAGTCGCCACACATCCGCACTTTTAGTGCCTCAGAACCCCGGACAGCTTGCAAAACACGGCTGTAACTGTCCCAGCGCAAGCTGTTCAGGAAAGCACAGAAACGCGATGTTCGCGTGCTTTTAGCGCTGTTCGCAAGAAGCCTCCGGAGCAGGCACTTCTCGTGCAGCAACAACCGTGCCTGCTACGATCTTTCCTAGCCTCTTTTCCTCCGGGCAGCCGGCTTGAGCTGATGTGAAGTGTTGGTGGGCAAATCACCCAGAGAAGAGTCGCAATGCTTCTGGGCTGTTAGCAAGAGCTTTCCTTGCTGACCCTTTTCACGTTGGAGATTAGCTGGACATTTGCCGGTTTAGTGCCTTGTTTCTTCTGCGCAGCTTGCACAAAGCTCATTGCGGCTTCCGCGGTTCGAGTTGTGCACCGCCGGAGCTCTGCGAGAAAGAGCGAGAGAAGAGCCGCGAAAGCTCCGAGTGCGGCCAGCTCGCGTGTAGCCGCGATGATGCGCTGTTCGCCGGTTGCAGGGCGACTGCCTTCTGCGCGGCTGCTTCCAAGTTGACGGTAACTGCCAGCGTGCTAGCTGTGTAGGACAGTGAAGAGGCTGACGCGTGTGTGTCCGTAGAGCTGCTAGAAAGCGTACGTGAAGAGCAGGAAGGGCTTTCAGAGCAGCCGGTTCTCGTCTTGCACAGTCGCCACACATCCGCACTTTTAGTGCCTCAGAACCCCGGACAGCTTGCAAAACACGGCTGTAACTGTCCCAGCGCAAGCTGTTCAGGAAAGCACAGAAACGCGATGTTCGCGTGCTTTTAGCGATGTTCGCAAGAAGCCTCCGGAGCAGGCACTTCTCGTGCAGCAACAACCGTGCCTGCTACGATCTTTCCTAGCCTCTTTTCCTCCGGGCAGCCGGCTTGAGCTGATGTGAAGTGTTGGTGGGCAAATCACCCAGAGAAGAGTCGCAATGCTTCTGGGCTGTTAGCAAGAGCTTTCCTTGCTGACCCTTTTCACGTTGGAGATTAGCTGGACATTTGCCGGTTTAGTGCCTTGTTTCTTCTGCGCAGCTTGCACAAAGCTCATTGCGGCTTTCGCGGTTCGAGTTGTGCACCGCCGGAGCTCTGCGAGAAAGAGCGAGAGAAGAGCCGCGAAAGCTCCGAGTGCGGCCAGCTCGCGTGTAGCCGCGATGATGCGCTGTTCGCCGGTTGCAGGGCGACTGCCTTCTGCGCGGCTGCTTCCAAGTTGACGGTAACTGCCAGCGTGCTAGCTGTGTAGGACAGTGAAGAGGCTGACGCGTGTGTGTCCGTAGAGCTGCTAGAAAGCGTACGTGAAGAGCAGGAAGGGCTTTCAGAGCAGCCGGTTCTCGTCTTGGACAGTCGCCACACATCCGCACTTTTAGTGCCTCAGAACCCCGGACAGCTTGCAAAACACGGCTGTAACTGTCCCAGCGCAAGCTGTTCAGGAAAGCACAGAAACGCGATGTTCGCGTGCTTTTAGCGCTGTTCGCAAGAAGCCTCCGGAGCAGGCACTTCTCGTGCAGCAACAACCGTGCCTGCTACGATCTTTCCTAGCCTCTTTTCCTCCGGGCAGCCGGCTTGAGCTGATGTGAAGTGTTGGTGGGCAAATCACCCAGAGAAGAGTCGCAATGCTTCTGGGCTGTTAGCAAGAGCTTTCCTTGCTGACCCTTTTCACGTTGGAGATTAGCTGGACATTTGCCGGTTTAGTGCCTTGTTTCTTCTGCGCAGCTTGCACAAAGCTCATTGCGGCTTTCGCGGTTCGAGTTGTGCACCGCCGGAGCTCTGCGAGAAAGAGCGAGAGAAGAGCCGCGAAAGCTCCGAGTGCGGCCAGCTCGCGTGTAGCCGCGATGATGCGCTGTTCGCCGGTTGCAGGGCGACTGCCTTCTGCGCGGCTGCTTCCAAGTTGACGGTAACTGCCAGCGTGCTAGCTGTGTAGGACAGTGAAGAGGCTGACGCGTGTGTGTCCGTAGAGCTGCTAGAAAGCGTACGTGAAGAGCAGGAAGGGCTTTCAGAGCAGCCGGTTCTCGTCTTGCACAGTCGCCACACATCCGCACTTTTAGTGCCTCAGAACCCCGGACAGCTTGCAAAACACGGCTGTAACTGTCCCAGCGCAAGCTGTTCAGGAAAGCACAGAAACGCGATGTTCGCGTGCTTTTAGCGCTGTTCGCAAGAAGCCTCCGGAGCAGGCACTTCTCGTGCAGCAACAACCGTGCCTGCTACGATCTTTCCTAGCCTCTTTTCCTCCGGGCAGCCGGCTTGAGCTGATGTGAAGTGTTGGTGGGCAAATCACCCAGAGAAGAGTCGCAATGCTTCTGGGCTGTTAGCAAGAGCTTTCCTTGCTGACCCTTTTCACGTTGGAGATTAGCTGGACATTTGCCGGTTTAGTGCCTTGTTTCTTCTGCGCAGCTTGCACAAAGCTCATTGCGGCTTTCGCGGTTCGAGTTGTGCATCGCCGGAGCTCTGCGAGAAAGAGCGAGAGAAGAGCCGCGAAAGCTCCGAGTGCGGCCAGCTCGCGTGTAGCCGCGATGATGCGCTGTTCGCCGGTTGCAGGGCGACTGCCTTCTGCGCGGCTGCTTCCAAGTTGACGGTAACTGCCAGCGTGCTAGCTGTGTAGGACAGTGAAGAGGCTGACGCGTGTGTGTCCGTAGAGCTGCTAGAAAGAGTACGTGAAGAGCAGGAAGGGCTTTCAGAGCAGCCGGTTCTCGTCTTGCACAGTCGCCACACATCCGCACTTTTAGTGCCTCAGAACCCCGGACAGCTTGCAAAACACGGCTGTAACTGTCCCAGCGCAAGCTGTTCAGGAAAGCACAGAAACGCGATGTTCGCGTGCTTTTAGCGCTGTTCGCAAGAAGCCTCCGGAGCAGGCACTTCTCGTGCAGCAACAACCGTGCCTGCTACGATCTTTCCTAGCCTCTTTTCCTCCGGGCAGCCGGCTTGAGCTGATGTGAAGTGTTGGTGGGCAAATCACCCAGAGAAGAGTCGCAATGCTTCTGGGCTGTTAGCAAGAGCTTTCCTTGCTGACCCTTTTCACGTTGGAGATTAGCTGGACATTTGCCGGTTTAGTGCCTTGTTTCTTCTGCGCAGCTTGCACAAAGCTCATTGCGGCTTTCGCGGTTCGAGTTGTGCATCGCCGGAGCTCTGCGAGAAAGAGCGAGAGAAGAGCCGCGAAAGCTCCGAGTGCGGCCAGCTCGCGTGTAGCCGCGATGATGCGCTGTTCGCCGGTTGCAGGGCGACTGCCTTCTGCGCGGCTGCTTCCAAGTTGACGGTAACTGCCAGCGTGCTAGCTGTGTAGGACAGTGAAGAGGCTGACGCGTGTGTGTCCGTAGAGCTGCTAGAAAGCGTACGTGAAGAGCAGGAAGGGCTTTCAGAGCAGCCGGTTCTCGTCTTGCACAGTCGCCACACATCCGCACTTTTAGTGCCTCAGAACCCCGGACAGCTTGCAAAACACGGCTGTAACTGTCCCAGCGCAAGCTGTTCAGGAAAGCACAGAAACGCGATGTTCGCGTGCTTTTAGCGCTGTTCGCAAGAAGCCTCCGGAGCAGGCACTTCTCGTGCAGCAACAACCGTGCCTGCTACGATCTTTCCTAGCCTCTTTTCCTCCGGGCAGCCGGCTTGAGCTGATGTGAAGTGTTGGTGGGCAAATCACCCAGAGAAGAGTCGCAATGCTTCTGGGCTGTTAGCAAGAGCTTTCCTTGCTGACCCTTTTCACGTTGGAGATTAGCTGGACATTTGCCGGTTTAGTGCCTTGTTTCTTCTGCGCAGCTTGCACAAAGCTCATTGCGGCTTTCGCGGTTCGAGTTGTGCATCGCCGGAGCTCTGCGAGAAAGAGCGAGAGAAGAGCCGCGAAAGCTCCGAGTGCGGCCAGCTCGCGTGTAGCCGCGATGATGCGCTGTTCGCCGGTTGCAGGGCGACTGCCTTCTGCGCGGCTGCTTCCAAGTTGACGGTAACTGCCAGCGTGCTAGCTGTGTAGGACAGTGAAGAGGCTGACGCGTGTGTGTCCGTAGAGCTGCTAGAAAGCGTACGTGAAGAGCAGGAAGGGCTTTCAGAGCAGCCGGTTCTCGTCTTGCACAGTCGCCACACATCCGCACTTTTAGTGCCTCAGAACCCCGGACAGCTTGCAAAACACGGCTGTAACTGTCCCAGCGCAAGCTGTTCAGGAAAGCACAGAAACGCGATGTTCGCGTGCTTTTAGCGCTGTTCGCAAGAAGCCTCCGGAGCAGGCACTTCTCGTGCAGCAACAACCGTGCCTGCTACGATCTTTCCTAGCCTCTTTTCCTCCGGGCAGCCGGCTTGAGCTGATGTGAAGTGTTGGTGGGCAAATCACCCAGAGAAGAGTCGCAATGCTTCTGGGCTGTTAGCAAGAGCTTTCCTTGCTGACCCTTTTCACGTTGGAGATTAGCTGGACATTTGCCGGTTTAGTGCCTTGTTTCTTCTGCGCAGCTTGCACAAAGCTCATTGCGGCTTTCGCGGTTCGAGTTGTGCACCGCCGGAGCTCTGCGAGAAAGAGCGAGAGAAGAGCCGCGAAAGCTCCGAGTGCGGCCAGCTCGCGTGTAGCCGCGATGATGCGCTGTTCGCCGGTTGCAGGGCGACTGCCTTCTGCGCGGCTGCTTCCAAGTTGACGGTAACTGCCAGCGTGCTAGCTGTGTAGGACAGTGAAGAGGCTGACGCGTGTGTGTCCGTAGAGCTGCTAGAAAGCGTACGTGAAGAGCAGGAAGGGCTTTCAGAGCAGCCGGTTCTCGTCTTGCACAGTCGCCACACATCCGCACTTTTAGTGCCTCAGAACCCCGGACAGCTTGCAAAACACGGCTGTAACTGTCCCAGCGCAAGCTGTTCAGGAAAGCACAGAAACGCGATGTTCGCGTGCTTTTAGCGCTGTTCGCAAGAAGCCTCCGGAGCAGGCACTTCTCGTGCAGCAACAACCGTGCCTGCTACGATCTTTCCTAGCCTCTTTTCCTCCGGGCAGCCGGCTTGAGCTGATGTGAAGTGTTGGTGGGCAAATCACCCAGAGAAGAGTCGCAATGCTTCTGGGCTGTTAGCAAGAGCTTTCCTTGCTGACCCTTTTCACGTTGGAGATTAGCTGGACATTTGCCGGTTTAGTGCCTTGTTTCTTCTGCGCAGCTTGCACAAAGCTCATTGCGGCTTTCGCGGTTCGAGTTGTGCATCGCCGGAGCTCTGCGAGAAAGAGCGAGAGAAGAGCCGCGAAAGCTCCGAGTGCGGCCAGCTCGCGTGTAGCCGCGATGATGCGCTGTTCGCCGGTTGCAGGGCGACTGCCTTCTGCGCGGCTGCTTCCAAGTTGACGGTAACTGCCAGCGTGCTAGCTGTGTAGGACAGTGAAGAGGCTGACGCGTGTGTGTCCGTAGAGCTGCTAGAAAGCGTACGTGAAGAGCAGGAAGGGCTTTCAGAGCAGCCGGTTCTCGTCTTGCACAGTCGCCACACATCCGCACTTTTAGTGCCTCAGAACCCCGGACAGCTTGCAAAACACGGCTGTAACTGTCCCAGCGCAAGCTGTTCAGGAAAGCACAGAAACGCGATGTTCGCGTGCTTTTAGCGCTGTTCGCAAGAAGCCTCCGGAGCAGGCACTTCTCGTGCAGCAACAACCGTGCCTGCTACGATCTTTCCTAGCCTCTTTTCCTCCGGGCAGCCGGCTTGAGCTGATGTGAAGTGTTGGTGGGCAAATCACCCAGAGAAGAGTCGCAATGCTTCTGGGCTGTTAGCAAGAGCTTTCCTTGCTGACCCTTTTCACGTTGGAGATTAGCTGGACATTTGCCGGTTTAGTGCCTTGTTTCTTCTGCGCAGCTTGCACAAAGCTCATTGCGGCTTTCGCGGTTCGAGTTGTGCACCGCCGGAGCTCTGCGAGAAAGAGCGAGAGAAGAGCCGCGAAAGCTCCGAGTGCGGCCAGCTCGCGTGTAGCCGCGATGATGCGCTGTTCGCCGGTTGCAGGGCGACTGCCTTCTGCGCGGCTGCTTCCAAGTTGACGGTAACTGCCAGCGTGCTAGCTGTGTAGGACAGTGAAGAGGCTGACGCGTGTGTGTCCGTAGAGCTGCTAGAAAGCGTACGTGAAGAGCAGGAAGGGCTTTCAGAGCAGCCGGTTCTCGTCTTGCACAGTCGCCACACATCCGCACTTTTAGTGCCTCAGAACCCCGGACAGCTTGCAAAACACGGCTGTAACTGTCCCAGCGCAAGCTGTTCAGGAAAGCACAGAAACGCGATGTTCGCGTGCTTTTAGCGCTGTTCGCAAGAAGCCTCCGGAGCAGGCACTTCTCGTGCAGCAACAACCGTGCCTGCTACGATCTTTCCTAGCCTCTTTTCCTCCGGGCAGCCGGCTTGAGCTGATGTGAAGTGTTGGTGGGCAAATCACCCAGAGAAGAGTCGCAATGCTTCTGGGCTGTTAGCAAGAGCTTTCCTTGCTGACCCTTTTCACGTTGGAGATTAGCTGGACATTTGCCGGTTTAGTGCCTTGTTTCTTCTGCGCAGCTTGCACAAAGCTCATTGCGGCTTTCGCGGTTCGAGTTGTGCATCGCCGGAGCTCTGCGAGAAAGAGCGAGAGAAGAGCCGCGAAAGCTCCGAGTGCGGCCAGCTCGCGTGTAGCCGCGATGATGCGCTGTTCGCCGGTTGCAGGGCGACTGCCTTCTGCGCGGCTGCTTCCAAGTTGACGGTAACTGCCAGCGTGCTAGCTGTGTAGGACAGTGAAGAGGCTGACGCGTGTGTGTCCGTAGAGCTGCTAGAAAGCGTACGTGAAGAGCAGGAAGGGCTTTCAGAGCAGCCGGTTCTCGTCTTGCACAGTCGCCACACATCCGCACTTTTAGTGCCTCAGAACCCCGGACAGCTTGCAAAACACGGCTGTAACTGTCCCAGCGCAAGCTGTTCAGGAAAGCACAGAAACGCGATGTTCGCGTGCTTTTAGCGCTGTTCGCAAGAAGCCTCCGGAGCAGGCACTTCTCGTGCAGCAACAACCGTGCCTGCTACGATCTTTCCTAGCCTCTTTTCCTCCGGGCAGCCGGCTTGAGCTGATGTGAAGTGTTGGTGGGCAAATCACCCAGAGAAGAGTCGCAATGCTTCTGGGCTGTTAGCAAGAGCTTTCCTTGCTGACCCTTTTCACGTTGGAGATTAGCTGGACATTTGCCGGTTTAGTGCCTTGTTTCTTCTGCGCAGCTTGCACAAAGCTCATTGCGGCTTTCGCGGTTCGAGTTGTGCATCGCCGGAGCTCTGCGAGAAAGAGCGAGAGAAGAGCCGCGAAAGCTCCGAGTGCGGCCAGCTCGCGTGTAGCCGCGATGATGCGCTGTTCGCCGGTTGCAGGGCGACTGCCTTCTGCGCGGCTGCTTCCAAGTTGACGGTAACTGCCAGCGTGCTAGCTGTGTAGGACAGTGAAGAGGCTGACGCGTGTGTGTCCGTAGAGCTGCTAGAAAGCGTACGTGAAGAGCAGGAAGGGCTTTCAGAGCAGCCGGTTCTCGTCTTGCACAGTCGCCACACATCCGCACTTTTAGTGCCTCAGAACCCCGGACAGCTTGCAAAACACGGCTGTAACTGTCCCAGCGCAAGCTGTTCAGGAAAGCACAGAAACGCGATGTTCGCGTGCTTTTAGCGCTGTTCGCAAGAAGCCTCCGGAGCAGGCACTTCTCGTGCAGCAACAACCGTGCCTGCTACGATCTTTCCTAGCCTCTTTTCCTCCGGGCAGCCGGCTTGAGCTGATGTGAAGTGTTGGTGGGCAAATCACCCAGAGAAGAGTCGCAATGCTTCTGGGCTGTTAGCAAGAGCTTTCCTTGCTGACCCTTTTCACGTTGGAGATTAGCTGGACATTTGCCGGTTTAGTGCCTTGTTTCTTCTGCGCAGCTTGCACAAAGCTCATTGCGGCTTTCGCGGTTCGAGTTGTGCACCGCCGGAGCTCTGCGAGAAAGAGCGAGAGAAGAGCCGCGAAAGCTCCGAGTGCGGCCAGCTCGCGTGTAGCCGCGATGATGCGCTGTTCGCCGGTTGCAGGGCGACTGCCTTCTGCGCGGCTGCTTCCAAGTTGACGGTAACTGCCAGCGTGCTAGCTGTGTAGGACAGTGAAGAGGCTGACGCGTGTGTGTCCGTAGAGCTGCTAGAAAGCGTACGTGAAGAGCAGGAAGGGCTTTCAGAGCAGCCGGTTCTCGTCTTGCACAGTCGCCACACATCCGCACTTTTAGTGCCTCAGAACCCCGGACAGCTTGCAAAACACGGCTGTAACTGTCCCAGCGCAAGCTGTTCAGGAAAGCACAGAAACGCGATGTTCGCGTGCTTTTAGCGCTGTTCGCAAGAAGCCTCCGGAGCAGGCACTTCTCGTGCAGCAACAACCGTGCCTGCTACGATCTTTCCTAGCCTCTTTTCCTCCGGGCAGCCGGCTTGAGCTGATGTGAAGTGTTGGTGGGCAAATCACCCAGAGAAGAGTCGCAATGCTTCTGGGCTGTTAGCAAGAGCTTTCCTTGCTGACCCTTTTCACGTTGGAGATTAGCTGGACATTTGCCGGTTTAGTGCCTTGTTTCTTCTGCGCAGCTTGCACAAAGCTCATTGCGGCTTTCGCGGTTCGAGTTGTGCATCGCCGGAGCTCTGCGAGAAAGAGCGAGAGAAGAGCCGCGAAAGCTCCGAGTGCGGCCAGCTCGCGTGTAGCCGCGATGATGCGCTGTTCGCCGGTTGCAGGGCGACTGCCTTCTGCGCGGCTGCTTCCAAGTTGACGGTAACTGCCAGCGTGCTAGCTGTGTAGGACAGTGAAGAGGCTGACGCGTGTGTGTCCGTAGAGCTGCTAGAAAGCGTACGTGAAGAGCAGGAAGGGCTTTCAGAGCAGCCGGTTCTCGTCTTGCACAGTCGCCACACATCCGCACTTTTAGTGCCTCAGAACCCCGGACAGCTTGCAAAACACGGCTGTAACTGTCCCAGCGCAAGCTGTTCAGGAAAGCACAGAAACGCGATGTTCGCGTGCTTTTAGCGCTGTTCGCAAGAAGCCTCCGGAGCAGGCACTTCTCGTGCAGCAACAACCGTGCCTGCTACGATCTTTCCTAGCCTCTTTTCCTCCGGGCAGCCGGCTTGAGCTGATGTGAAGTGTTGGTGGGCAAATCACCCAGAGAAGAGTCGCAATGCTTCTGGGCTGTTAGCAAGAGCTTTCCTTGCTGACCCTTTTCACGTTGGAGATTAGCTGGACATTTGCCGGTTTAGTGCCTTGTTTCTTCTGCGCAGCTTGCACAAAGCTCATTGCGGCTTTCGCGGTTCGAGTTGTGCACCGCCGGAGCTCTGCGAGAAAGAGCGAGAGAAGAGCCGCGAAAGCTCCGAGTGCGGCCAGCTCGCGTGTAGCCGCGATGATGCGCTGTTCGCCGGTTGCAGGGCGACTGCCTTCTGCGCGGCTGCTTCCAAGTTGACGGTAACTGCCAGCGTGCTAGCTGTGTAGGACAGTGAAGAGGCTGACGCGTGTGTGTCCGTAGAGCTGCTAGAAAGCGTACGTGAAGAGCAGGAAGGGCTTTCAGAGCAGCCGGTTCTCGTCTTGCACAGTCGCCACACATCCGCACTTTTAGTGCCTCAGAACCCCGGACAGCTTGCAAAACACGGCTGTAACTGTCCCAGCGCAAGCTGTTCAGGAAAGCACAGAAACGCGATGTTCGCGTGCTTTTAGCGCTGTTCGCAAGAAGCCTCCGGAGCAGGCACTTCTCGTGCAGCAACAACCGTGCCTGCTACGATCTTTCCTAGCCTCTTTTCCTCCGGGCAGCCGGCTTGAGCTGATGTGAAGTGTTGGTGGGCAAATCACCCAGAGAAGAGTCGCAATGCTTCTGGGCTGTTAGCAAGAGCTTTCCTTGCTGACCCTTTTCACGTTGGAGATTAGCTGGACATTTGCCGGTTTAGTGCCTTGTTTCTTCTGCGCAGCTTGCACAAAGCTCATTGCGGCTTTCGCGGTTCGAGTTGTGCATCGCCGGAGCTCTGCGAGAAAGAGCGAGAGAAGAGCCGCGAAAGCTCCGAGTGCGGCCAGCTCGCGTGTAGCCGCGATGATGCGCTGTTCGCCGGTTGCAGGGCGACTGCCTTCTGCGCGGCTGCTTCCAAGTTGACGGTAACTGCCAGCGTGCTAGCTGTGTAGGACAGTGAAGAGGCTGACGCGTGTGTGTCCGTAGAGCTGCTAGAAAGCGTACGTGAAGAGCAGGAAGGGCTTTCAGAGCAGCCGGTTCTCGTCTTGCACAGTCGCCACACATCCGCACTTTTAGTGCCTCAGAACCCCGGACAGCTTGCAAAACACGGCTGTAACTGTCCCAGCGCAAGCTGTTCAGGAAAGCACAGAAACGCGATGTTCGCGTGCTTTTAGCGCTGTTCGCAAGAAGCCTCCGGAGCAGGCACTTCTCGTGCAGCAACAACCGTGCCTGCTACGATCTTTCCTAGCCTCTTTTCCTCCGGGCAGCCGGCTTGAGCTGATGTGAAGTGTTGGTGGGCAAATCACCCAGAGAAGAGTCGCAATGCTTCTGGGCTGTTAGCAAGAGCTTTCCTTGCTGACCCTTTTCACGTTGGAGATTAGCTGGACATTTGCCGGTTTAGTGCCTTGTTTCTTCTGCGCAGCTTGCACAAAGCTCATTGCGGCTTTCGCGGTTCGAGTTGTGCATCGCCGGAGCTCTGCGAGAAAGAGCGAGAGAAGAGCCGCGAAAGCTCCGAGTGCGGCCAGCTCGCGTGTAGCCGCGATGATGCGCTGTTCGCCGGTTGCAGGGCGACTGCCTTCTGCGCGGCTGCTTCCAAGTTGACGGTAACTGCCAGCGTGCTAGCTGTGTAGGACAGTGAAGAGGCTGACGCGTGTGTGTCCGTAGAGCTGCTAGAAAGCGTACGTGAAGAGCAGGAAGGGCTTTCAGAGCAGCCGGTTCTCGTCTTGCACAGTCGCCACACATCCGCACTTTTAGTGCCTCAGAACCCCGGACAGCTTGCAAAACACGGCTGTAACTGTCCCAGCGCAAGCTGTTCAGGAAAGCACAGAAACGCGATGTTCGCGTGCTTTTAGCGCTGTTCGCAAGAAGCCTCCGGAGCAGGCACTTCTCGTGCAGCAACAACCGTGCCTGCTACGATCTTTCCTAGCCTCTTTTCCTCCGGGCAGCCGGCTTGAGCTGATGTGAAGTGTTGGTGGGCAAATCACCCAGAGAAGAGTCGCAATGCTTCTGGGCTGTTAGCAAGAGCTTTCCTTGCTGACCCTTTTCACGTTGGAGATTAGCTGGACATTTGCCGGTTTAGTGCCTTGTTTCTTCTGCGCAGCTTGCACAAAGCTCATTGCGGCTTTCGCGGTTCGAGTTGTGCACCGCCGGAGCTCTGCGAGAAAGAGCGAGAGAAGAGCCGCGAAAGCTCCGAGTGCGGCCAGCTCGCGTGTAGCCGCGATGATGCGCTGTTCGCCGGTTGCAGGGCGACTGCCTTCTGCGCGGCTGCTTCCAAGTTGACGGTAACTGCCAGCGTGCTAGCTGTGTAGGACAGTGAAGAGGCTGACGCGTGTGTGTCCGTAGAGCTGCTAGAAAGCGTACGTGAAGAGCAGGAAGGGCTTTCAGAGCAGCCGGTTCTCGTCTTGGACAGTCGCCACACATCCGCACTTTTAGTGCCTCAGAACCCCGGACAGCTTGCAAAACACGGCTGTAACTGTCCCAGCGCAAGCTGTTCAGGAAAGCACAGAAACGCGATGTTCGCGTGCTTTTAGCGCTGTTCGCAAGAAGCCTCCGGAGCAGGCACTTCTCGTGCAGCAACAACCGTGCCTGCTACGATCTTTCCTAGCCTCTTTTCCTCCGGGCAGCCGGCTTGAGCTGATGTGAAGTGTTGGTGGGCAAATCACCCAGAGAAGAGTCGCAATGCTTCTGGGCTGTTAGCAAGAGCTTTCCTTGCTGACCCTTTTCACGTTGGAGATTAGCTGGACATTTGCCGGTTTAGTGCCTTGTTTCTTCTGCGCAGCTTGCACAAAGCTCATTGCGGCTTTCGCGGTTCGAGTTGTGCACCGCCGGAGCTCTGCGAGAAAGAGCGAGAGAAGAGCCGCGAAAGCTCCGAGTGCGGCCAGCTCGCGTGTAGCCGCGATGATGCGCTGTTCGCCGGTTGCAGGGCGACTGCCTTCTGCGCGGCTGCTTCCAAGTTGACGGTAACTGCCAGCGTGCTAGCTGTGTAGGACAGTGAAGAGGCTGACGCGTGTGTGTCCGTAGAGCTGCTAGAAAGCGTACGTGAAGAGCAGGAAGGGCTTTCAGAGCAGCCGGTTCTCGTCTTGCACAGTCGCCACACATCCGCACTTTTAGTGCCTCAGAACCCCGGACAGCTTGCAAAACACGGCTGTAACTGTCCCAGCGCAAGCTGTTCAGGAAAGCACAGAAACGCGATGTTCGCGTGCTTTTAGCGCTGTTCGCAAGAAGCCTCCGGAGCAGGCACTTCTCGTGCAGCAACAACCGTGCCTGCTACGATCTTTCCTAGCCTCTTTTCCTCCGGGCAGCCGGCTTGAGCTGATGTGAAGTGTTGGTGGGCAAATCACCCAGAGAAGAGTCGCAATGCTTCTGGGCTGTTAGCAAGAGCTTTCCTTGCTGACCCTTTTCACGTTGGAGATTAGCTGGACATTTGCCGGTTTAGTGCCTTGTTTCTTCTGCGCAGCTTGCACAAAGCTCATTGCGGCTTTCGCGGTTCGAGTTGTGCACCGCCGGAGCTCTGCGAGAAAGAGCGAGAGAAGAGCCGCGAAAGCTCCGAGTGCGGCCAGCTCGCGTGTAGCCGCGATGATGCGCTGTTCGCCGGTTGCAGGGCGACTGCCTTCTGCGCGGCTGCTTCCAAGTTGACGGTAACTGCCAGCGTGCTAGCTGTGTAGGACAGTGAAGAGGCTGACGCGTGTGTGTCCGTAGAGCTGCTAGAAAGCGTACGTGAAGAGCAGGAAGGGCTTTCAGAGCAGCCGGTTCTCGTCTTGCACAGTCGCCACACATCCGCACTTTTAGTGCCTCAGAACCCCGGACAGCTTGCAAAACACGGCTGTAACTGTCCCAGCGCAAGCTGTTCAGGAAAGCACAGAAACGCGATGTTCGCGTGCTTTTAGCGCTGTTCGCAAGAAGCCTCCGGAGCAGGCACTTCTCGTGCAGCAACAACCGTGCCTGCTACGATCTTTCCTAGCCTCTTTTCCTCCGGGCAGCCGGCTTGAGCTGATGTGAAGTGTTGGTGGGCAAATCACCCAGAGAAGAGTCGCAATGCTTCTGGGCTGTTAGCAAGAGCTTTCCTTGCTGACCCTTTTCACGTTGGAGATTAGCTGGACATTTGCCGGTTTAGTGCCTTGTTTCTTCTGCGCAGCTTGCACAAAGCTCATTGCGGCTTTCGCGGTTCGAGTTGTGCACCGCCGGAGCTCTGCGAGAAAGAGCGAGAGAAGAGCCGCGAAAGCTCCGAGTGCGGCCAGCTCGCGTGTAGCCGCGATGATGCGCTGTTCGCCGGTTGCAGGGCGACTGCCTTCTGCGCGGCTGCTTCCAAGTTGACGGTAACTGCCAGCGTGCTAGCTGTGTAGGACAGTGAAGAGGCTGACGCGTGTGTGTCCGTAGAGCTGCTAGAAAGCGTACGTGAAGAGCAGGAAGGGCTTTCAGAGCAGCCGGTTCTCGTCTTGCACAGTCGCCACACATCCGCACTTTTAGTGCCTCAGAACCCCGGACAGCTTGCAAAACACGGCTGTAACTGTCCCAGCGCAAGCTGTTCAGGAAAGCACAGAAACGCGATGTTCGCGTGCTTTTAGCGCTGTTCGCAAGAAGCCTCCGGAGCAGGCACTTCTCGTGCAGCAACAACCGTGCCTGCTACGATCTTTCCTAGCCTCTTTTCCTCCGGGCAGCCGGCTTGAGCTGATGTGAAGTGTTGGTGGGCAAATCACCCAGAGAAGAGTCGCAATGCTTCTGGGCTGTTAGCAAGAGCTTTCCTTGCTGACCCTTTTCACGTTGGAGATTAGCTGGACATTTGCCGGTTTAGTGCCTTGTTTCTTCTGCGCAGCTTGCACAAAGCTCATTGCGGCTTTCGCGGTTCGAGTTGTGCATCGCCGGAGCTCTGCGAGAAAGAGCGAGAGAAGAGCCGCGAAAGCTCCGAGTGCGGCCAGCTCGCGTGTAGCCGCGATGATGCGCTGTTCGCCGGTTGCAGGGCGACTGCCTTCTGCGCGGCTGCTTCCAAGTTGACGGTAACTGCCAGCGTGCTAGCTGTGTAGGACAGTGAAGAGGCTGACGCGTGTGTGTCCGTAGAGCTGCTAGAAAGCGTACGTGAAGAGCAGGAAGGGCTTTCAGAGCAGCCGGTTCTCGTCTTGCACAGTCGCCACACATCCGCACTTTTAGTGCCTCAGAACCCCGGACAGCTTGCAAAACACGGCTGTAACTGTCCCAGCGCAAGCTGTTCAGGA
Organism: Chlamydotis macqueenii; assembly: GCF_036417535.1. Lineage (NCBI taxonomy): Eukaryota > Metazoa > Chordata > Aves > Otidiformes > Otididae > Chlamydotis > Chlamydotis macqueenii. The sequence continues at coordinate 73,256 of NW_028239231.1, forward strand.
AAGCACAGAAACGCGATGTTCGCGTGCTTTTAGCGCTGTTCGCAAGAAGCCTCCGGAGCAGGCACTTCTCGTGCAGCAACAACCGTGCCTGCTACGATCTTTCCTAGCCTCTTTTCCTCCGGGCAGCCGGCTTGAGCTGATGTGAAGTGTTGGTGGGCAAATCACCCAGAGAAGAGTCGCAATGCTTCTGGGCTGTTAGCAAGAGCTTTCCTTGCTGACCCTTTTCACGTTGGAGATTAGCTGGACATTTGCCGGTTTAGTGCCTTGTTTCTTCTGCGCAGCTTGCACAAAGCTCATTGCGGCTTTCGCGGTTCGAGTTGTGCATCGCCGGAGCTCTGCGAGAAAGAGCGAGAGAAGAGCCGCGAAAGCTCCGAGTGCGGCCAGCTCGCGTGTAGCCGCGATGATGCGCTGTTCGCCGGTTGCAGGGCGACTGCCTTCTGCGCGGCTGCTTCCAAGTTGACGGTAACTGCCAGCGTGCTAGCTGTGTAGGACAGTGAAGAGGCTGACGCGTGTGTGTCCGTAGAGCTGCTAGAAAGCGTACGTGAAGAGCAGGAAGGGCTTTCAGAGCAGCCGGTTCTCGTCTTGCACAGTCGCCACACATCCGCACTTTTAGTGCCTCAGAACCCCGGACAGCTTGCAAAACACGGCTGTAACTGTCCCAGCGCAAGCTGTTCAGGAAAGCACAGAAACGCGATGTTCGCGTGCTTTTAGCGCTGTTCGCAAGAAGCCTCCGGAGCAGGCACTTCTCGTGCAGCAACAACCGTGCCTGCTACGATCTTTCCTAGCCTCTTTTCCTCCGGGCAGCCGGCTTGAGCTGATGTGAAGTGTTGGTGGGCAAATCACCCAGAGAAGAGTCGCAATGCTTCTGGGCTGTTAGCAAGAGCTTTCCTTGCTGACCCTTTTCACGTTGGAGATTAGCTGGACATTTGCCGGTTTAGTGCCTTGTTTCTTCTGCGCAGCTTGCACAAAGCTCATTGCGGCTTTCGCGGTTCGAGTTGTGCATCGCCGGAGCTCTGCGAGAAAGAGCGAGAGAAGAGCCGCGAAAGCTCCGAGTGCGGCCAGCTCGCGTGTAGCCGCGATGATGCGCTGTTCGCCGGTTGCAGGGCGACTGCCTTCTGCGCGGCTGCTTCCAAGTTGACGGTAACTGCCAGCGTGCTAGCTGTGTAGGACAGTGAAGAGGCTGACGCGTGTGTGTCCGTAGAGCTGCTAGAAAGCGTACGTGAAGAGCAGGAAGGGCTTTCAGAGCAGCCGGTTCTCGTCTTGCACAGTCGCCACACATCCGCACTTTTAGTGCCTCAGAACCCCGGACAGCTTGCAAAACACGGCTGTAACTGTCCCAGCGCAAGCTGTTCAGGAAAGCACAGAAACGCGATGTTCGCGTGCTTTTAGCGCTGTTCGCAAGAAGCCTCCGGAGCAGGCACTTCTCGTGCAGCAACAACCGTGCCTGCTACGATCTTTCCTAGCCTCTTTTCCTCCGGGCAGCCGGCTTGAGCTGATGTGAAGTGTTGGTGGGCAAATCACCCAGAGAAGAGTCGCAATGCTTCTGGGCTGTTAGCAAGAGCTTTCCTTGCTGACCCTTTTCACGTTGGAGATTAGCTGGACATTTGCCGGTTTAGTGCCTTGTTTCTTCTGCGCAGCTTGCACAAAGCTCATTGCGGCTTTCGCGGTTCGAGTTGTGCACCGCCGGAGCTCTGCGAGAAAGAGCGAGAGAAGAGCCGCGAAAGCTCCGAGTGCGGCCAGCTCGCGTGTAGCCGCGATGATGCGCTGTTCGCCGGTTGCAGGGCGACTGCCTTCTGCGCGGCTGCTTCCAAGTTGACGGTAACTGCCAGCGTGCTAGCTGTGTAGGACAGTGAAGAGGCTGACGCGTGTGTGTCCGTAGAGCTGCTAGAAAGCGTACGTGAAGAGCAGGAAGGGCTTTCAGAGCAGCCGGTTCTCGTCTTGCACAGTCGCCACACATCCGCACTTTTAGTGCCTCAGAACCCCGGACAGCTTGCAAAACACGGCTGTAACTGTCCCAGCGCAAGCTGTTCAGGAAAGCACAGAAACGCGATGTTCGCGTGCTTTTAGCGCTGTTCGCAAGAAGCCTCCGGAGCAGGCACTTCTCGTGCAGCAACAACCGTGCCTGCTACGATCTTTCCTAGCCTCTTTTCCTCCGGGCAGCCGGCTTGAGCTGATGTGAAGTGTTGGTGGGCAAATCACCCAGAGAAGAGTCGCAATGCTTCTGGGCTGTTAGCAAGAGCTTTCCTTGCTGACCCTTTTCACGTTGGAGATTAGCTGGACATTTGCCGGTTTAGTGCCTTGTTTCTTCTGCGCAGCTTGCACAAAGCTCATTGCGGCTTTCGCGGTTCGAGTTGTGCATCGCCGGAGCTCTGCGAGAAAGAGCGAGAGAAGAGCCGCGAAAGCTCCGAGTGCGGCCAGCTCGCGTGTAGCCGCGATGATGCGCTGTTCGCCGGTTGCAGGGCGACTGCCTTCTGCGCGGCTGCTTCCAAGTTGACGGTAACTGCCAGCGTGCTAGCTGTGTAGGACAGTGAAGAGGCTGACGCGTGTGTGTCCGTAGAGCTGCTAGAAAGCGTACGTGAAGAGCAGGAAGGGCTTTCAGAGCAGCCGGTTCTCGTCTTGCACAGTCGCCACACATCCGCACTTTTAGTGCCTCAGAACCCCGGACAGCTTGCAAAACACGGCTGTAACTGTCCCAGCGCAAGCTGTTCAGGAAAGCACAGAAACGCGATGTTCGCGTGCTTTTAGCGCTGTTCGCAAGAAGCCTCCGGAGCAGGCACTTCTCGTGCAGCAACAACCGTGCCTGCTACGATCTTTCCTAGCCTCTTTTCCTCCGGGCAGCCGGCTTGAGCTGATGTGAAGTGTTGGTGGGCAAATCACCCAGAGAAGAGTCGCAATGCTTCTGGGCTGTTAGCAAGAGCTTTCCTTGCTGACCCTTTTCACGTTGGAGATTAGCTGGACATTTGCCGGTTTAGTGCCTTGTTTCTTCTGCGCAGCTTGCACAAAGCTCATTGCGGCTTTCGCGGTTCGAGTTGTGCACCGCCGGAGCTCTGCGAGAAAGAGCGAGAGAAGAGCCGCGAAAGCTCCGAGTGCGGCCAGCTCGCGTGTAGCCGCGATGATGCGCTGTTCGCCGGTTGCAGGGCGACTGCCTTCTGCGCGGCTGCTTCCAAGTTGACGGTAACTGCCAGCGTGCTAGCTGTGTAGGACAGTGAAGAGGCTGACGCGTGTGTGTCCGTAGAGCTGCTAGAAAGCGTACGTGAAGAGCAGGAAGGGCTTTCAGAGCAGCCGGTTCTCGTCTTGCACAGTCGCCACACATCCGCACTTTTAGTGCCTCAGAACCCCGGACAGCTTGCAAAACACGGCTGTAACTGTCCCAGCGCAAGCTGTTCAGGAAAGCACAGAAACGCGATGTTCGCGTGCTTTTAGCGCTGTTCGCAAGAAGCCTCCGGAGCAGGCACTTCTCGTGCAGCAACAACCGTGCCTGCTACGATCTTTCCTAGCCTCTTTTCCTCCGGGCAGCCGGCTTGAGCTGATGTGAAGTGTTGGTGGGCAAATCACCCAGAGAAGAGTCGCAATGCTTCTGGGCTGTTAGCAAGAGCTTTCCTTGCTGACCCTTTTCACGTTGGAGATTAGCTGGACATTTGCCGGTTTAGTGCCTTGTTTCTTCTGCGCAGCTTGCACAAAGCTCATTGCGGCTTTCGCGGTTCGAGTTGTGCATCGCCGGAGCTCTGCGAGAAAGAGCGAGAGAAGAGCCGCGAAAGCTCCGAGTGCGGCCAGCTCGCGTGTAGCCGCGATGATGCGCTGTTCGCCGGTTGCAGGGCGACTGCCTTCTGCGCGGCTGCTTCCAAGTTGACGGTAACTGCCAGCGTGCTAGCTGTGTAGGACAGTGAAGAGGCTGACGCGTGTGTGTCCGTAGAGCTGCTAGAAAGCGTACGTGAAGAGCAGGAAGGGCTTTCAGAGCAGCCGGTTCTCGTCTTGCACAGTCGCCACACATCCGCACTTTTAGTGCCTCAGAACCCCGGACAGCTTGCAAAACACGGCTGTAACTGTCCCAGCGCAAGCTGTTCAGGAAAGCACAGAAACGCGATGTTCGCGTGCTTTTAGCGCTGTTCGCAAGAAGCCTCCGGAGCAGGCACTTCTCGTGCAGCAACAACCGTGCCTGCTACGATCTTTCCTAGCCTCTTTTCCTCCGGGCAGCCGGCTTGAGCTGATGTGAAGTGTTGGTGGGCAAATCACCCAGAGAAGAGTCGCAATGCTTCTGGGCTGTTAGCAAGAGCTTTCCTTGCTGACCCTTTTCACGTTGGAGATTAGCTGGACATTTGCCGGTTTAGTGCCTTGTTTCTTCTGCGCAGCTTGCACAAAGCTCATTGCGGCTTTCGCGGTTCGAGTTGTGCACCGCCGGAGCTCTGCGAGAAAGAGCGAGAGAAGAGCCGCGAAAGCTCCGAGTGCGGCCAGCTCGCGTGTAGCCGCGATGATGCGCTGTTCGCCGGTTGCAGGGCGACTGCCTTCTGCGCGGCTGCTTCCAAGTTGACGGTAACTGCCAGCGTGCTAGCTGTGTAGGACAGTGAAGAGGCTGACGCGTGTGTGTCCGTAGAGCTGCTAGAAAGCGTACGTGAAGAGCAGGAAGGGCTTTCAGAGCAGCCGGTTCTCGTCTTGGACAGTCGCCACACATCCGCACTTTTAGTGCCTCAGAACCCCGGACAGCTTGCAAAACACGGCTGTAACTGTCCCAGCGCAAGCTGTTCAGGAAAGCACAGAAACGCGATGTTCGCGTGCTTTTAGCGCTGTTCGCAAGAAGCCTCCGGAGCAGGCACTTCTCGTGCAGCAACAACCGTGCCTGCTACGATCTTTCCTAGCCTCTTTTCCTCCGGGCAGCCGGCTTGAGCTGATGTGAAGTGTTGGTGGGCAAATCACCCAGAGAAGAGTCGCAATGCTTCTGGGCTGTTAGCAAGAGCTTTCCTTGCTGACCCTTTTCACGTTGGAGATTAGCTGGACATTTGCCGGTTTAGTGCCTTGTTTCTTCTGCGCAGCTTGCACAAAGCTCATTGCGGCTTTCGCGGTTCGAGTTGTGCACCGCCGGAGCTCTGCGAGAAAGAGCGAGAGAAGAGCCGCGAAAGCTCCGAGTGCGGCCAGCTCGCGTGTAGCCGCGATGATGCGCTGTTCGCCGGTTGCAGGGCGACTGCCTTCTGCGCGGCTGCTTCCAAGTTGACGGTAACTGCCAGCGTGCTAGCTGTGTAGGACAGTGAAGAGGCTGACGCGTGTGTGTCCGTAGAGCTGCTAGAAAGCGTACGTGAAGAGCAGGAAGGGCTTTCAGAGCAGCCGGTTCTCGTCTTGCACAGTCGCCACACATCCGCACTTTTAGTGCCTCAGAACCCCGGACAGCTTGCAAAACACGGCTGTAACTGTCCCAGCGCAAGCTGTTCAGGAAAGCACAGAAACGCGATGTTCGCGTGCTTTTAGCGCTGTTCGCAAGAAGCCTCCGGAGCAGGCACTTCTCGTGCAGCAACAACCGTGCCTGCTACGATCTTTCCTAGCCTCTTTTCCTCCGGGCAGCCGGCTTGAGCTGATGTGAAGTGTTGGTGGGCAAATCACCCAGAGAAGAGTCGCAATGCTTCTGGGCTGTTAGCAAGAGCTTTCCTTGCTGACCCTTTTCACGTTGGAGATTAGCTGGACATTTGCCGGTTTAGTGCCTTGTTTCTTCTGCGCAGCTTGCACAAAGCTCATTGCGGCTTTCGCGGTTCGAGTTGTGCACCGCCGGAGCTCTGCGAGAAAGAGCGAGAGAAGAGCCGCGAAAGCTCCGAGTGCGGCCAGCTCGCGTGTAGCCGCGATGATGCGCTGTTCGCCGGTTGCAGGGCGACTGCCTTCTGCGCGGCTGCTTCCAAGTTGACGGTAACTGCCAGCGTGCTAGCTGTGTAGGACAGTGAAGAGGCTGACGCGTGTGTGTCCGTAGAGCTGCTAGAAAGCGTACGTGAAGAGCAGGAAGGGCTTTCAGAGCAGCCGGTTCTCGTCTTGGACAGTCGCCACACATCCGCACTTTTAGTGCCTCAGAACCCCGGACAGCTTGCAAAACACGGCTGTAACTGTCCCAGCGCAAGCTGTTCAGGAAAGCACAGAAACGCGATGTTCGCGTGCTTTTAGCGCTGTTCGCAAGAAGCCTCCGGAGCAGGCACTTCTCGTGCAGCAACAACCGTGCCTGCTACGATCTTTCCTAGCCTCTTTTCCTCCGGGCAGCCGGCTTGAGCTGATGTGAAGTGTTGGTGGGCAAATCACCCAGAGAAGAGTCGCAATGCTTCTGGGCTGTTAGCAAGAGCTTTCCTTGCTGACCCTTTTCACGTTGGAGATTAGCTGGACATTTGCCGGTTTAGTGCCTTGTTTCTTCTGCGCAGCTTGCACAAAGCTCATTGCGGCTTTCGCGGTTCGAGTTGTGCACCGCCGGAGCTCTGCGAGAAAGAGCGAGAGAAGAGCCGCGAAAGCTCCGAGTGCGGCCAGCTCGCGTGTAGCCGCGATGATGCGCTGTTCGCCGGTTGCAGGGCGACTGCCTTCTGCGCGGCTGCTTCCAAGTTGACGGTAACTGCCAGCGTGCTAGCTGTGTAGGACAGTGAAGAGGCTGACGCGTGTGTGTCCGTAGAGCTGCTAGAAAGCGTACGTGAAGAGCAGGAAGGGCTTTCAGAGCAGCCGGTTCTCGTCTTGCACAGTCGCCACACATCCGCACTTTTAGTGCCTCAGAACCCCGGACAGCTTGCAAAACACGGCTGTAACTGTCCCAGCGCAAGCTGTTCAGGAAAGCACAGAAACGCGATGTTCGCGTGCTTTTAGCGCTGTTCGCAAGAAGCCTCCGGAGCAGGCACTTCTCGTGCAGCAACAACCGTGCCTGCTACGATCTTTCCTAGCCTCTTTTCCTCCGGGCAGCCGGCTTGAGCTGATGTGAAGTGTTGGTGGGCAAATCACCCAGAGAAGAGTCGCAATGCTTCTGGGCTGTTAGCAAGAGCTTTCCTTGCTGACCCTTTTCACGTTGGAGATTAGCTGGACATTTGCCGGTTTAGTGCCTTGTTTCTTCTGCGCAGCTTGCACAAAGCTCATTGCGGCTTTCGCGGTTCGAGTTGTGCACCGCCGGAGCTCTGCGAGAAAGAGCGAGAGAAGAGCCGCGAAAGCTCCGAGTGCGGCCAGCTCGCGTGTAGCCGCGATGATGCGCTGTTCGCCGGTTGCAGGGCGACTGCCTTCTGCGCGGCTGCTTCCAAGTTGACGGTAACTGCCAGCGTGCTAGCTGTGTAGGACAGTGAAGAGGCTGACGCGTGTGTGTCCGTAGAGCTGCTAGAAAGCGTACGTGAAGAGCAGGAAGGGCTTTCAGAGCAGCCGGTTCTCGTCTTGCACAGTCGCCACACATCCGCACTTTTAGTGCCTCAGAACCCCGGACAGCTTGCAAAACACGGCTGTAACTGTCCCAGCGCAAGCTGTTCAGGAAAGCACAGAAACGCGATGTTCGCGTGCTTTTAGCGCTGTTCGCAAGAAGCCTCCGGAGCAGGCACTTCTCGTGCAGCAACAACCGTGCCTGCTACGATCTTTCCTAGCCTCTTTTCCTCCGGGCAGCCGGCTTGAGCTGATGTGAAGTGTTGGTGGGCAAATCACCCAGAGAAGAGTCGCAATGCTTCTGGGCTGTTAGCAAGAGCTTTCCTTGCTGACCCTTTTCACGTTGGAGATTAGCTGGACATTTGCCGGTTTAGTGCCTTGTTTCTTCTGCGCAGCTTGCAA